>NC_139626.1:1349362-1357058 GCF_964638095.1 Poromitra crassiceps | reverse complement strand
GTTTGTTTCCTCCCCCGTCTGTTTTGTCTGGACGTCCGTGTGAATTATGACCCAGCCCCAAGCTAGACTGAGCTAGACGCAGCAAACATCTGCTCGTTGATTGGCTCGTAAATTCACGCAGCAGCCCAACACGCCACACTCCATTGTGCGGGCCCATAGACGTATACAAATAACGGCTTGTTTCAGGGCTGTGTGGCTATGACCAACAAGAGCAGCAAAAACATCATTTGGTGTTGTGCAGACGCTCGTGTGAAAGTGTTGAAAAGATAAATCTGTGCAGACGCTCGTGTGAAAGTGTTGAAAAGATACATCTGTGATGCACGTGATTTTATGGAGCAATCGGTGGAGAACGTGATGTCCCAGGTCTTACTGCTCCTCCATATTTGTTTTTATGGAGAGGCTTGCATGGGAGAAGTGCTAATAAAGATCAATACCCAATGATGACAAGTCTATCCTTTATTGATCACTGACAGAGTGAGGTTATCATACACCTCTACCATGTTCACCCTTTTGTAGGGGCCCCATTGGTTTGTGAGAGGGGAGCAGCCACCCAGGGGCCCAGGCTAATGACTCCTCTGCTGGGATGCTGCCAGTCCTTCCCTGAATGTAGCCTATACAGTATTAAAGGCATCTCCATGATATTGAGTTGCAATACCCCTTTACACAATCCACATCTGAACTGTCTCTCTGAAATCCTTGGAGGAGAAGCAGCCTCCTTTGTGATTGGTATAGATTTGACAATGGAAAACCAATAAGGGGTGATGACCTTTGCCTGGATTTACCCCATGCTGTAGGGAAGTTTGTGAAAACAGCTTGTGTACACATGGCACAACACAACACAACACAACACACACACACACACACACACACACACACACACACACACACACACACACACACACACACACACACACACACACACACACACACACACACACACACACACACACACACACCTCTGTGTAACTCTGTGTAATCTCTGCCCTCTTACTCTCAGGTCAGAGTGGTTAACAAGAATTATAAAGGCTTATAGGGCTGTTATGTAAGGCAGCCACCAACACAGAATTGTATACAGGGGGGTAGGAATAAAGTTGAATTGACTGGAATTTAATTCGATAAATAGGCTATTAGTATTTACAAAGCCTATGTTTCTCACATCACATTCACAGTGGGGAAAAATGAATTAATTTGACAAACTTTTTGTGACCAGCAACACTCCAACTGTCAAAACAGTAACACCATAGACTTTCTATCTGTTCTAATGGGGGTTTTAACGGGGAAATATAGATCTAGGCTAGTAAAAGCTCGCTTCTTTCAGGTCAGGTGTGTTTTTACCTTGGATTCGGGCTGACTTGGCACGGTCGCCTGTGGTCGCTGGAGGTCCCGGTTTTGAGGTTCATTCTCCTCGCTGATTTCCGTCATCTCGGTTCAGAAAACACTCGTTCAATAGCAGAAACTGAAGCAAAGTGATGATATGTCCATAGCGACAGAGGAGTGGCCGTGAAAAAAAATGCGGATAGAGGTTTAAATGAAGCTATATAATCTCTCATCCATAGAGGTAGGATAGTTGTGACAGCCAAGTCATATTTTAATAGCAGCATCCAGTTTGGAAAATATCCGGCAGACGAAACAATCTCTCGGCAGCGGGTTCGTCCACTTCTCTCCGGTGCGTCGCTTCTTTCCTCCCGCAGGCAGCTCAGTCATACACGCGCTTTACAACTACTTTGATTTAGCCGTGACAAGTGCTCCACTCGTCCTGATTGGTCCAATACGCCAATATAGGTCCTCCCATGACGAGCCACACAGCGGACAGGCGCAACGGCTTATTGCTCTTTTGAAAGCGCGCTAATACAAGAAATTATTATTCTTTTATTTTTTAATATAGCCTAGTGTAATAGGCTACCGTAATTGAATGTTATCCCTCAGAAACATAGACACATATAGAACTATATAACAAAAGTGGATCCCCTATTGAGTGACACATGACATGAGTGAGGCTATTACAAGGGGGTTTGGCTTATGCATTAGAATATTCAAATGAGCTATTATTACTGAAGATGAAATTTTGGGGGAAAATAGCATTACTGTAATATGTTACCAGCCACAGACAGAGCTGACAGACACAACAACAGCAGCCTGTAACATGGCTCTATACATGCTGACGTGAGTTCAGCACCACAGGCATGGACAGCGGCTGCCTCTCTTTCTCTCTCTCTCTCTCTCTCTCTGTCTCTCTCTCAGCCTTTCCAGCATACACACAGTCAGGTCTTTTATATGGAGTTAGCTTGATAACTGAGGTTCAGGAACACAAGATCACACCATGTCCGCGTCTATCTCACCACCTACTCTAATCCATCCATTCACCTGCGCTCCTCCAATCCAATCACCGAGCCACACCGGCTTTCTATCAGCTCAATCACCTGTAGCCTATATACACTCACTGTCATACCACTTCTCTCCCGTTTGTCATGTCTTCACGACTGCTTGTTCAAGACGCACTCGTTCGTCCCGACCCATTTCAACTCAAGCGAACAGTTCATTAAAATAGTTAAAAAAGAAAACTCAGCTGGCACGCGCCGTTGTATGTCCCTCGCCCGGGCGTCAAATCTTCGCCATCCAGTTCCAGCCAGACACCGCCCTCTACACCGCTGCCGTCATCGGAGATCCTCAGGCGACACGACAGCCGTGTCCTCCACGCGCGCCCCGCGCCGACACGTTCCAGCCCAGCTCGAGCCACAGCAATGCCGAGGCCACTCCATGGCCAACCACCATCTCCGACTGGACCGTCGCTCACCTCCAGGCTCCAGCTGACCCTCCTTGGCGCACACCCATCGCATTCACGGCCAGGTGTACCTCTTCTGTTTTTCATTCAAGTTTAGCTTTCCTGAAACTCTTCCTATACTATCTGATGTGACTTACAGTATATTGACATCGCATCTCACGCGATTACCATTGACTGCAGCAACTCCAAACCATGCATTTACTGAATCAACACTACTACCTGTATGAGGGGTGAACAGTGCCAATGTTTACCTCACTAAGCAACAGCCTCTCATCCCACTTGCTGCTGCTGCCACTACTACGAAGCGACGTCATGTCACTTTCCCGATTACAGCTACTACGACTGCTACCACTAGCCGCTCCGACTACTACCACTTTTACCACGGCTACTACTAGACGTGGCTACTTACTAGGCTACTACTGCTAGATGCCGTTGCTGCTGTAGTGCCGACAACAGTCTGGTGCCGCGCACCACAACAACAGTCCGGTGCCATGCATCACAACAGTCACTACTGCCGCTACTACTAATACAGTACTGCTACAGTACTGCTACTACTGCTACTAAGTACTCCCTAAGAAAACAAGACCGTTAAAGGGACAGTTCATCCCAAAACAACATTAGCTCAGCGCACACGCTTCCCCCCCTCCCCTCCCATCCTCCGCCTTCAGCCTTGGCACCGGGGCCCCGCCAGCACACGGACCCGGGTCTGCCCAGCTCGCTTCGGATCACGCCGCTGCTGCCCCCGTCGGGCCCAGGCATCGTTCCCGCCTCCCCTCCCATTCCAGCAGGCTCACGCCACCGCGGCCACAGCCTCCCCTTCCCCCCCCTCCCCTCCCATCAAGCTCATGGCACCGTGGCCACAGCCAGCAGACTCACGCCACCACGGCCACAGCCTCCCCTTCCCTCCCCCCTCCCTTCCCTTCAGGCTCAGGGCACCGTGGCCACAGCCACCAGACTCACGCCACCACGGCCACAGCCTCCCCTTCCCTCCCCCCTCCCTTCCCTTCAGGCTCAGGGCACCGTGGCCACAGCCACCAGACTCACGCCACCACGGCCACAGCCTCCCCTTCCCTCCCCCCTCCCTTCTCTTTAGGCTCACGCCACCGTGCACACAGCCAGCAGGCTAAACGTCACCTCGGTAGCAGCCTCCCCTTCCCTTCCCTCCCCCCTCCCTTCCCTTCAGGCTCAGGGCACCGTGGCCACAGCCACCAGACTCACGCCACCACGGCCACAGCCTCCCCTTCCCTCCCCCCTCCCTTCCCTTCAGGCTCAGGGCACCGTGGCCACAGCCACCAGACTCACGCCACCACGGCCACAGCCTCCCCTTCCCTCCCCCCTCCCTTCTCTTTAGGCTCACGCCACCGTGCACACAGCCAGCAGGCTAAACGTCACCTCGGTCGCAGCCTCCCCTTCCCTCCTCCTTTTCAACCTCCTTTCCGCCCTCCAGCCGCAGCGCGGCGGGGGCGCACCCATAGACACCCGCGCACACGCATCCTCTTCTCCCCTCCCCTCGCAGTCTCTTCCTTCAGCGCCAGCGGCCTGTTTGTCCCCCCCTCCGTTGCCAGCGAAGCTGCCCACCTCAGCGAGGGCGGCCTACCGCAACATTCCTACTTTTCTACCCCCCCTCGATGCCCTCCCACCCCCTCCCCCAACCTCCCCCTTCCCTCCCCCTCCCCTTCCCCACCAAAATGTAGTTTACAATGCATTGTCTACCTTTCTTGCCTCTCTCTGTCCACCACCCGCTCTCCCGGGTCCCCACGCACACGCATCCCACCCCTCCCTCCCCGCTCAGCCTCTTCCTTCTGCCTCCGCGGCTTGCCCCTTCCCTCCGTGGCCTCCGCGGCCCCTCTTTCCGCCACGGCCTCCGCGGCCACTGGCGTCATCCCCTTTCCTCCTGTTCTTCCCCTATCGGATACCCCCCCCCCTCCTACCCCTTCCCCAGCACCCCAATGTTGGTTTTCCCTTGTCTGCCCCTCCCCTCTCCACTCCCCTCGAAGTCTCTTCCTTCAGCGCCAGCGGCCCGTCTCCCCCCCCCCCTCCAGTTGCCAGCGCAGCCACCCGCCTCGGCAGCCCACCGCAACATTCCCACTATTCTACCCCCTCTCGATGCCCTCCCACCCCCTCCCCCAACCCCCCCCTTTCCCCTTCCCCAGCACCCCAATGTTGGTTTTACTTGTTTGCTCCCCCCCCCCCCCCCCCTTCTCAGTTCCATCCCGGGTTGCAGAGCCACGGGAGCTCCGCCCAGAGCCGCAGTCCTCATCCCGGGTTGCAGAGCTACGGGAGCTCCGCCCAGAGACACAGTCCTCATCCTGGGGTGCAGAGCCACGCCCAGAGACGCAGTCCTCATCCGGGGTTGCAGAGCTACGGGAGCTCCGCCCAGAGACACAGTCCTCATCCTGGGTTGCAGAGCCACGGGAGCTCCGCCCAGAGCCGCAGTCTTCATCCTGGGTTGCAGAGCTACGGGAGCTCCGCCCAGAGAAACAGTCCTCATCCGGGGTTGCAGAGCTACGGGAGCTCCGCCCAGAGACACAGTCCTCATCCTGGGTTGCAGAGCTACGGGAGCTCCGCCCAGAGACACAGTCCTCATCCTGGGTTGCAGAGCTACGGGAGCTCCGCCCAGAGACGCAGTCCTCATCCTGGGTCGCAGAGCCACGGGAGCTCCGCCCAGAGACGCAGTCTTCATCCTGGGTTGCAGAGCTACGGGAGCTCCGCCCAGAGACACAGTCCTCATCCTGGGTTTGCAGAGCTACGGGAGCTCCGCCCAGAGACACAGTCCTCATCCTGGGTTGCAGAGCCACGGGAGCTCCGCCCAGAGACGCAGTCTTCATCCTGGGTTGCAGAGCCACGGGAGCTCCGCCCAGAGACGCTAGGGCCTCTCAGAACACTCGGTCCAAACCTTGGGCCGCTGGAGAAAAGCAAAAGGAGAAAAGAAGAGAAGAAAAGATAGGAAAGAGAGAGAGAAGAAGAAAAGGAAAAAAGAGAGAGAATAGGGGCTGCAGCGCGTCCGGCTGCCGGTTCCTCCACACATGCTCTTTCTGCGGCGGCGCCCACTCCAGGGTCGCTTGCCCCCATGGCCCCACCACCCACGCCAAATGACTCCGTCACCTTTCAGGCTTCCCTCCCGGCTGAGAAGTTCAACCGCACTTCGCTTTACATCACAAACCACCCCCTCACCATGCTCCCGAAAGGACTCCGTAAAAACGAAGGTCCTCCCAAGCATACCACAGCTACATCCGCGATGACCCCGACGACATCCGACGAGCCCATCTCCTGCTGTGTCGAAGCTCGCTGGAGGTGGATGGAGATCGTTCGTTATCTCGGGACACCGAGCCCAGCGGGCTCCCTCCCAGGATGCGATCTTCATCCACGACGACCTCGATGACATCTGACGAGCCAGCTCCCGCCGTGTTGAGACTCTTTTGGGGGTAGGTGGAGATCGTAAGTTATCCTGGGACACCGAGCCCAGCGGGCTCCCACCCAGGATGCGGTCTTCATCCCGGGCGCAGGACCTAGCAGGCTACGCCCAGAGACGTAACCCCCACTCAGTCTCAACCCCTGGGTTCCTGGTTCCTGACAAGAGAGAGAAAGAAGAAGACCTCAACGACATCCGATGAGCCATCTCCTGCTGTGTTGAAGCTCGCTGAGGGTGGACCGAGATCGTCCGTTATCTTGGGACACCGAGCCCAGCGGGCTCCCTCCCGGGATGCGATCTTCATCCACGACGACCTCGACGATATCCGACGAGCCAGCTCCCGCTGTGTTGGGGCTCTTTTGGGGGTAGGTGGAGATCGTACGTTATCCTGGGACACCGAGCCCAGCGGGCTCCCACCCAGGATGCGGTCTTCACCCCGGGCGCAGGACCTAGCAGGCTACGCCCGGGCGCAGGACCTAGCAGGCTACGCCCAGAGACGTACCCCCACTCAGAGTCTCAACCCCGGGATCCTGGTTCCTGACACGGCCGTGCCGCGTACTAGACGAGTCTCCAAGCAATCCTGGTTCCGGACACGGCCGTGCCTTGTACTAGAAGAGTCTCCGAGCAATCGCACCACACTCACTTATCAATAAACATATATTCATTCTAACCATGGTGTGATCTGTGTTAGTGAAATGGAGTTAGCTTGATAACTGAGGTTCAGGAACACAAGATCACACCATGTCCGCGTCTATCTCACCACCTACTCTAATCCATCCATTCACCTGCGCTCCTCCAATCCAATCACCGAGCCACACCGGCTTTCTATCAGCTCAATCACCTGTAGCCTATATACACTCACTGTCATACCACTTCTCTCCCGTTTGTCATGTCTTCACGACCCCCCCCCCTCCACACCCCTTAGTTCACATCTCGTTACAGGCAGCACGAGCGGAGTTTGCATGTTTCTCCCCGTGCTGCGCGGGTTTTCCCCGGGCACTCCGGTTTCCTCCCGCCGACTGTTAAAGATATGTTTTGCACATGCCTAATCTTGCTTCTCTGTCCTCTGAACACAGGAACCAGGGGGGGTAGGTGGAGATCGTACGTTATCCTGGGACACCGAGCCCAGCGGGCTCCCACCCAGGATGCGGTCTTCACCCCGGGCGCAGGACCTAGCAGGCTACGCCCGGGCGCAGGACCTAGCAGGCTACGCCCAGAGACGTACCCCCACTCAGAGTCTCAACCCCGGGATCCTGGTTCCTGACACGGCCGTGCCGCGTACTAGACGAGTCTCCAAGCAATCCTGGTTCCGGACACGGCCGTGCCTTGTACTAGAAGAGTCTCCGAGCAATCGCACCACACTCACTTATCAATAAACATATATTCATTCTAACCATGGTGTGATCTGTGTTAGTGAAAACTTAAAAGACTTATGCGGACCGTGACACAATTTGTACTTTCATTTCCCACAAGCACTCCAATTGTTGTACAGTATAATAATG
>NC_139626.1:1321862-1344362 GCF_964638095.1 Poromitra crassiceps | reverse complement strand
CCCTAAACATGCCTGGCAGTTTGGCTGGTTATTAAACTGAACTAACCATTCAGTCTTAGAACTAGTTGTCATTTTCTAATTTTTAGGAGCTACGTACTAACGTGTTGTAATCGTTTGCTTGCACACTGACTGGACAGAGTTATCTAATGGAGTAAAATAAATACAACAATGCGAGAATACATTTTTGGATAATAGGCTACATTTTAGGATACTATACCAATACCACAGCAAAACTATCCCCACAGGAACATTACAGGTCTAATATGGTGATATCATCAGAGATACATCCCATAAATAACAATAGTCCCCAATAGAGTGATATTTCATTGGGGTTATTCAGAGAGAGAGAGAGAGAGAGAGAGAGAGAGAGAGAGAGAGAGAGAGAGAGATGAAAGAGAGCCTGGAAACGCAGGGAAAACAGGAGGAGATGGATTGCCAGCGACAGTGATTCTGTGAGAGAGAGAGAGAGAGGGGGGGGGGTGGAAAGAGAGAGAGAGAGAGAGAGAGAGAGAGGGGGAGGTGGAAAGAGAGAGAGAGAGAGAGAGAGAGAGAGGGGGGGGGAGGTGGAAAGAGAGAGAGAGAGAGAGAGAGAGAGAGAGAGAGGGGGGAGGTGGAAAGAGAGAGTGACTGAGAGAGGGAGGAAGAGAGGCAGAGAGGACAGGCATATGGCCAGAATGACATTGAGGTTTGTGTTGGACATGCCAAAAGGGGTTGGCACTCCCATTCGCTGACTCACACCCCGGCCCCATATGGATTACAGGGACAATATAGTTGCTTTTATTTGTAATGAGTGCTAGAGATAGCCTCACAGACGTATTGCCATGCAGAAACACACTCACTGAGAGGAGAAACGACTGGAGGATACAGGCCAAAATCAGCCACACATGCTTGTTCTCCCACAAGCCTAAAGACGGTTTCAATTTAAACACATTTCCTCAATTACTTTTTGGAATGGATGGTGTGTCTGGTGGAGGGAAGCAATGTTTCTACAGCCGAGGAAATGTATCTTTTGACCTGACATGAAACACTGTTTGTTTGATTGTCATTTGGGACGCTTTAAAATGTCAAGTGTTCAATGATAAATGTCATTTTGGGCCAAAAACGTTGTACACCTCACAAGGAGTTCAACACAAAAAGTCCTGTAGTTACAAAGAAATACATCAAAGCATGGTCTTTCCCATGCACACGCACGCACAAACGCACACACTTTAACCACTAGGGGATGGTGGTAAGCAATAAGACAAAGACAGACAGGCAGTGATTGCCTCCCTGCGGTGTAGTTTATCCTAATGAGAGTGGTTTCTTCAAGGATCGCATCGATCCCATCCACAGGACACAGAGTTGTCAATAAATAATTGAATGGGCATGAAAACTGTGTCAACCACCATGTGTCATGGCTGCCCGTGTCAATCAGCTGATTGCAGTCCAACACTTATGGAAACACTGGAATGCTGTCTCAGGTAGTTTACTTTGACGACTATTCATGTTCAGACTAGGAGGCCAAATCTGATTTGTGAACTTTAGTGACCTATTAATGACTTTATCCAGATGGGTTTTATGAGTCTGGACCATTGACATATATATACGCTCCAAGTCTGATTTGTGTCGCTTGTGTCCCAAACCACATATGGAGGTAGTTTCCAATCTGCTTTCGACTGATGTGACTTCAGTGCGGACGCGCAGATCCACCAAATCTGATTTGAACGTCACTCGCAACTCGTCATCAAATGCTTCTGCGCAGGAAAACCACGTCACCAACGTACGTATTTACTGACGCCCATGTCGTTAACATAGCAACCCATGCAGATAGGCTGTTTAGGTCTGGACACACAGATCCGACTTGAGAATCAGATTTGTGGCAGTGCGGACACACTCCCAAATCAGATTTGGGAAACCAATCAAGATAATGATGATTGATGACTTTATCAGCAAATCAGATTAGCCTGTAATGTGAACATGTCCTAATAGCTCAAATCAGCCTATAGGGCCACATATGGAAAATGAGAGGAGGCAAGGAGCCAGTGGATAAAATGCACTCATTCCCAGCTGCTTTGTGGTTATACGAGTTGGATGAATCTTGAGAAGCCACCAAGAATGTTATTTTAACAGTTGCCTTCATACTGCTGCCTAATGGTAAGGAACTCTCCATGGTGCTGAAACGAAAAACCATGCATCCACAGACAGTCTGTAATATTACAGCAGCAGTCACATACATGCACAGACAGTCTGTAATATTACAGCAACAGTCACATACATGCACAGACAGTCTGTAATATTACAGCAGCAGTCACATACATGCACAGACAGTCTGTAATATCACAGCAGCAGTCACATACATGCACAGACAGTCTGTAATATCACAGCAGCAGTCACATACATGCACAGACAGTCTGTAATATTACAGCAGCAGTCACATACATGCACAGACAGTCTGTAATATTACAGCAGCAGTCACATACATGCACAGACAGTCTGTAATATTACAGCAGCAGTCACATACATGCACAGACAGTCTGTAATATCACAGCAGCAGTCACATACATGCACAGACAGTCTGTAATATCACAGCAGCAGTCACATACATGCACAGACAGTCTGTAATATTACAGCAGCAGTCACATACATGCACAGTCTGTAATATTACAGCAGCAGTCACATACATGCACAGACAGTCTGTAATATTACAGCAGCAGTCACATACATGCACAGACAGTCTGTAATATCACAGCAGCAGTCACATACATGCACAGACAGTCTGTAATATCACAGCAGCAGTCACATACATGCACAGACAGTCTGTAATATCACAGTAGCAGTCACATACATGCACAGACAGTCTGTAATATCACAGCAGCAGTCACATACATGCACAGACAGTCTGTAATATTACAGCAGCAGTCACATACATGCACAGACAGTCTGTAATATTACAGCAGCAGTCACATACATGCACAGACAGTCTGTAATATTACAGCAGCAGTCACATACATGCACAGACAGTCTGTAATATCACAGCAGCAGTCACATACATGCACAGACAGTCTGTAATATCACAGCAGCAGTCACATACATGCACAGACAGTCTGTAATATTACAGCAGCAGTCACATACATGCACAGTCTGTAATATTACAGCAGCAGTCACATACATGCACAGACAGTCTGTAATATTACAGCAGCAGTCACATACATGCACAGACAGTCTGTAATATCACAGCAGCAGTCACATACATGCACAGACAGTCTGTAATATCACAGCAGCAGTCACATACATGCACAGACAGTCTGTAATATCACAGCAGCAGTCACATACATGCACAGACAGTCTGTAATATTACAGCAGCAGTCACATACATGCACAGACAGTCTGTAATATCACAGCAGCAGTCACATACATGCACAGTCTGTAATATCACAGCAGCAGTCACATACATGCACAGACAGTCTGTAATATTACAGCAGCAGTCACATACATGCACAGACAGTCTGTAATATTACAGCAGCAGTCACATACATGCACAGACAGTCTGTAATATTACAGCAGCAGTCACATACATGCACAGACAGTCTGTAAAATCACAGCAGCAGTCACATACATGCACAGACAGTCTGTAATATCACAGCAGCAGTCACATACATGCACAGACAGTCTGTAATATCACAGCAGCAGTCACATGCATGCACAGACAGTCTGTAATATTACAGCAACACATACATGCACAGACAGTCTGTAATATTACAGCAACACATACATGCACAGACAGTCTGTAATATTACAGCAACACATACATGCACAGACAGTCTGTAATATTACAGCAGCAGTCACATACATGCACAGACAGTACTGTGTTTTGCATTCATGTTATCTGTTTTGGGCACATTCTGACCAACTCGTACAGTCAGTGGTTTTGATCTTCTAAATGCATATGGCTATATATAGTTTTGTTCTCAAATGTACATACAAAAAGAATGCTTCAGTGGAATGCTTAGTGTTGACACAACATAACCATGAACTTCGCTCTACCTTCCCCTTACAGCCAGTCACTTCAGTTTGCCTCAGCAGAACTCCAGAGTTTGATACAGTTTGGATTTTTGCCCCAGAAAAGAAAAGATCTGCATAACCACAAGATAATATACCTTTTACACAATGTAACTCAATGTCACGAGCACAAAAATCTGCTGCTTGGTTTTTTGCCCAATCAAAACATAAATAATGTCATAATATCTCAGTGTATTTCTTTATTTTTTTTTGGGGGGGGGGGTGTACTAAAGATCCTAGCAGAGCTCACGAGAACTTTATTTATTTCCCTTTGAGGAATGACATTCTACAATTAACAAACAATATGATCCACAATTGTAAATATTTGGGTAGTAACTGTAAGGTCATATGTGGTCTATAATGGGAAACTGGGCTCAATTCAAATGTAATCTCAGTCCACTCACGTGGGGATGAAATGTCTTCAGTGTCTGACGGTCTGATCTGCATTCCCATACACAGAAAAGCACTACGTAGTGCCACATCCATAACATGGCCACAGTTTCAAATAATAATAAAGGAACATGTTATCAAATTTGAAACTAATTTTTGCAACCTTACACCGACTGATAAAATGTTCTAAGCTGCTGGCGTATCCCGCAGTGTATAAGCTGGAGTTTGCCTGTGGCTCACTCTAGCTGTAATAATATCCTTAGTTAAGGATGCAGCACTCTCAGGCTGAAAATACATCTAGACTCTCTTCTTCTTCTCCTCCCTCCTTCCTTCCTCTTCTTTTCACCCCCTCCACTCCCCCATCCTCCTCCTCCTCCCAAAGCCCACTGTGTGCAGCTAGAAAGCTTACTGGCAAATGGCTGCCTCCCCGGACTTCCTTATCTCCAGGATAAGCTGGGAGGTTATTTCCATGCCATCCAGCTCATCAACATCCACAAACTGTATCTTCCTTATAGGCTGAAGGAGGGGGGAATTGCAATTTGCTCATCTCAACTCACTCTCTACATGCAGCTCTCATGTCTCACATGCCTGAAATCTAGTAAGGCTGTAACATGAACATAGAATACTTTAATGATTCCAGTCTAATGGTGATCAGATGGACATCTCCGCACACAAAGAGCTTGTGGGACAGATGAGCACAACTGCTGTTCAGTGTAGCTACTGTGTGTCACTGACTTGTACCTTCAGCCCCCTGGTGACATGAACCTCCCATGTGTGGCCCATGAGGTCATCATAGTATTCAAGCCTCTGTGCCTCCTCTACAAGCCCTCGTTGAACTTTGCCAGACCCCTCTGTGGCCCTCTAGCACTTCCCTTCCCACTCTGTGAGATGTGTAGCTGCCACCATCTCATACCTTCAGCCACATTGTGTCTTCAATATGATTATAACCATCTCATACCTTCAGCCACATTGTGTCTTCAATATGATTATAATGTGCTGCTAAGTTTAGTCTGTTGGCTGACAGGCAATCAGCCTCCCCTTCCACTCTGCAGCAGCTCGATGGCAACACTAAAATACTTTGTGGAGAAAGAAAGAAAGAAAGAGAGAGAGTGTGTGTGTGTGTGTGTGTGTTACAGAGGGTGAGAGAGAGAGGACAGACACACAGGGAGGTCTATGCTAGACAGAGGAGATCAACACAAACCCCCGAGAGCAAAAGTGGAGCTGTCAGTGGAGAGAGAGACCGCCAAGGATACAGCTGAGGTGGCAGTGGAGGGAGAGACAGCAAAACCAGAAGAGAGAGATGTCTGTGTGTGTGTGTGTGTGTGGGGGGGGGGGGGGGGGTGGCAGTTGGGGAAAGTGGAATGGACTAGCAGGAAGGGACGACCCAATGAAAAGGAGGGGAACATTTACATTGATGATGGGCACATGATGGGAGTGAGGAGAATCAGCTGGACCAGAGTATTTGCCAACATAATTACTTTGCTGCCAAAGTAGATTTTTGAGCAGAAAAGAATGAGTGAAGACAACAAGCCTGACACATGGCAAAGTAAAATGGCGGGTGGTGGCTCCTGTTACTGCCGCGCTCTGTGCGTGAGTCTAAAGTAGGGAGGGAGTAATCAAGCAGCTAAACTTGGATGAAAAACAAACGTTGGAAAAGAAGAAATTTGGACAGAGTGTTCTGTAAAGAAAACAGGGTTCGAAAATGGCAGGGTTTGAAATGACTTTTTTTTTGTCTTGGGAACATGCCATTCTTTAGATATAGAGGAAATGATTCAAAAGTAAAACATGTATAGTATCTGTCAGCCAACCAACCAGAGGGACAGTTCAGTGACATTGCTGTACCCGCAGTGGGTCTCAGGCTTGATTTTGAGAAGATATGATATAGAGCAAGCATGAGGAGAAAAGAAACGGAATAACATGGCTGGATTCCAGGGAAAAAGATTGAGTGTCGAGCCAGGCAGACATTTTGAGTGGCAGGGGTTGACAATAGAGAAATGATAGTATAGTAGCTGTGCTGAAGAAAACAGCAGATCAGCAGTTTGGAAAGGTTGAAAAGAAAAGCAGAGGAGCTAGAACGGAGAGATGAGAAAGGAGGAGAGGAGGCTGCAATCACAGGCTTTCTTTCTATCTCCATGGAATGTGACAGATTGCTTAGAAATACTGGCGGAAATGAGTACCTTGATTGTAATGGCTCTGTAGCATCTGAGTGTGTGTATGTGTGTGTGAGAGAGAGAAATGAAGACAGACTATAACGACTATTATAGGACAATAATGGAAAAGTTTGTGCTCAAATAAAATGAAAACAAATTTATATTAATTTTTTTTTGTTTTACTAGATTTAATAGATAGTTTGACTGCCATCGTTTACTACAGCTCCCCTTGATAGGATAACAGTCATAAACACTGGACTCAAGGTCTTTTCAGCTAATAGCTTTCTACTGATTTGGCTGACCCAAGCTGACAAATTCAAAGCCACATGTAAATCATTGATTGAATCTAGAATTTAATTGCAGTTGCTGTGTTCCACTTTTTTTTTAACCTTTATTTATCCAGGGAGGACCATTGAGAGCACACTCTTTTTCAAGGACGCCTTGATTACAGTGTATATCACAATTAAAACAAGTTAAAACAATTAAAATCAAGAATATGGCACATATAAAACACTAAAATGATAAAACAATAGCACAGTAAAATCACATGAAATCACAGGTGCAGACAAATAAGAGGGCTACGTAAAACAGGTGCAATCCCTATGCAGTGCAGCATTAAGTAGCGCCTTGAATGACTCTATGGAGACCAGTCGGTCCAGTCTGAGAGTCCTGAATCTTGTTCAGGAGCATAAAAGATGAAAGCGGTCTTTCCTGACTCACTATTCATACGTGGAGTGAGCAATCTAATGTGTGTGTCTGTGAACGTGTCTGATATCCTGAAGCACTAACACTGAAAAGGGAAGACAAATAGAAAGGAAGCTTACCAGACAAGGCCTTATAAATAAATAAAAGACAATGCTGATCTCGACGAATGGTAAGAGAAGGCCCACCCACGTTTTCATATAAAACACAATGATAAGTGTGACACCCATCAGCAGTAATAAACCATGCAGAGCACTATGAAATACTGCATCAAGAGGCTTCAGCGTGGAAGATGAAGCATCCATAAGCACATCACCATAATCAAAGACAGACATTGTTAGAGATAGCACAATGGTCTTTCTACTAAGGAGAGAAAAACAAGACTTGTTTCTGTAGAGCAGTGGTTTTCAAACTTTTTTGGCTTCAGTACCCCCTTTCCCTGATTTCTGAATCCACGTACCCCATTTACCCCACTACAACATGTTGCTTAGGAAACGGCAAGTGAGACATATGTAATTAATTCATGATAACCCACCTTTTGAAGAATATTAGAAAATAAGAAATAGAGTGAAAGAGTTGCAATTAGTGCCTCCTGATCACATTTATTGTCATGGTTTATTCTTAAATGTGTCCATTTTCCCCATTCTCTCAAGTACGCCCTCTAGTACCTCCACATACCCCTAGGGGTACGCGTACTCACTTTTGGGAACCACTGCTGTAGAGGAAACCAATCTTTCCCCTCAGCTTTTTGGTGCGTCATGAATCATTTTGTGATTGCATTGTCCCAGAGAGGCCTGAGGCACACTTCACCCGGTCATGTTCTCACTAACCTTGCTAAAGGATAACACACCTATTACTTCTACCCTGGCAGAGAACTAACATGTTCATCAAATCACAGCCTTGAGGCATGGATGCTGTTTATTATAACCTCCGTGAAGGAGAAAGAATTGAAGATGTTGTATTAGGTTAGGTTACGGAGATGTCCACTGAATGTACAAAACAGAAGTACATTGATGAGGTGAATCCAGGTAAAAGCCATTATACCAATCAATCACAAAGGAGGAGATGCATGAAGAGTAGCAGGGCAAGAGTTTTGAAGCTTTGGGACATTTGAGATGGGCAAAATGGACTGGAACCCAATATCAGGAAGATAGATGTCCTTATTGTTTTGTACATTGAGTGTAGGAAGGAAATGTTTTCCCAAGGACAGATTCAACCACAATGACAATGCAGTATTTTAGCTGATACCTCCACTTTTCCTTGTCCATCCTTGGAGCAAGTCGCACATACAAATGATAGGTGACCTTGCTCAGTGACCCTTCAACTATATACTGACAGCCTCCTTAACCAGGCTGTCAACGTGCTGCCTTTAAACACACACATGGCTAAGGACAGGCTTGTAAAAAAAGTGAAAAGCAAGCACACTCCAAAAGATTATGCAACTTCGGTGCAGGGCACATATAATATCAAGTCACAACAGAAAAGCCAGCACACAAAAAAAGTCCTTTTAGAGGTTTTAATACCTTAGTCTGGGGCAGCAGACAGTGTGGACACTGAAGAAGGCCTACGTGCCGAAACTTGTTTGTTGCTGTGCTGCTGCCCCAGACTAAGGTATTAAAACCTCTAAAATAACTTTTTTTGTGTGCTGGCTTTTCTGTTGTGACTTAAGGACAGGCTTGTGCCATTTGAGTGTAATGTTTCTAAGAAGAAGGGACTGACTCTATAATAGAGATTTTCTGTGTGTGTAAAGGGACTCCCATTCATTTGTGTCAGGCAAGCAGTTTATCAGTGCTTCAGGGGAAAAAACAGCACAGTCAGCAAAGCTAGGGAACAATGTGGTCGACTGGTGGGTCAAAAGATCAAGTATATATGTGCCTCAGAGCCTCATATGGTTTCAAATGTTGCCACTCGGGAGAGAAAGGTTACATTAATGTCTGGCTAGCTTTCTTTTCTGCTTGCCCAAGAATATAATACATTTGCACACAATTGATCATGCAGGAAAAGGAACACCCATTTCCATGTAGAGCATTATATTATATTATTATTATATTAGTATTTCTTATTGATCTTGGGTCTTAATGAACAGAGAATCCCTGGTGGTGATGAAATAGTACAGTTCAAAAGTCTCCACTTACTGTAGCACTGAACATTTGAAATCATCTTTTATTCATTTTCCTCCACGACAAAGACCTTTTACATTACAAATTCCTTGTGCCCATCCTAATTAGTTTAATGTATTTTTGTCTGTTTGCTTTTTGTCCCTTCCTTCCCTAATTGCCACCTTATTTCACATTTCTTCATGTAGAACTGTGAATAGAGGCGTGAACATGATTGTAACCACTGAGCATTACCTCTGGGAGTGTGTAGCCCTTCTCCAATGCAAGCACCATGTTATTTCTGCTCTCCATGATACAGAGCAACCTGGTGCACTGCTGCCATCTGTGGTTCAAACTCTGTAGCTCAGATATTGAGCTGCTGACTGTGACACATCATGTGCTCCAAACCTTTGAAATCAGTTAGATTTCATCTTTAGTTACTGTAAAACTCTTCCTATACAGATGAAAAGGAAGAAAGGTTCTATGCAAATGCAGCTACTATTTTAGTAGTATCGGAGTATTCCTCAAGCTATTATAATGCACTATTTTCATGTACATTCAATGTACTCTTATTTAACTCCGACTGTAAATGCATGTAAATCCACTGCCTATTTAACTCAGTCTGTAAATCTCATGTAAATTCAACGTAAATTCATATTTATTATCCACAGAACCCTTCACCACTCATGTACATATTTGTATATATTTACTTGATTTGATTGCACTTGCAACTTTATGATTGTTTTTAGTTATCTTCCTACTTCTTATCTCTGTATATTGATGTGACCGCTACGCTGCATACAGACACTAAGACAAATTCCTCATGTAACTTGCATACTGTGGCAATAAAAGTGATTCTGATTCTGATACAACTTTGTATAAAATATATTCCACTTGCTCATTTGGTCTCCGCAATATGTTATTTTGTTGATTGCTTGTCGAGTGTCATATTTGATTGACTGTTACTGAATATTCATGTGTATGATAAGTACACATTAGCATAACTACCCATGAAGTGATATTTAACGACTTAAAGACGATTTGTCCTCCTTTTTGTGTACCCTGCATACTCTACCCAGGGTTCCCACACTTTCTTAAATATCAAATTCAATGACTTTCCAGGCCCAATTCCCTCAAATTCAAGGACGCAACATGGCAGTTTGAGACACGGATCAATGTTAATTATTGTTATAACATGGATAATTTTCATAATGAGATCTATATCAGGCTTTACAGAAACTCAGACAAAAATACTGCCTTGAATGTGTGAAAACTTCTCACCTGTGCTGTGTTAAACCTATTTACTGTTAAAAAAGGTTAAAAAAGAACGTCAATTTCTATTCTTGCACACAATTAACTAACCCTAACCCTAAATTCTAGCCCTTTCAATGAACCATGTCTATTTATATCCATTTAAAAAACTCCCAAGGTCTTGACCCCCCCCCCCCCCCCTCAAATTCACAAACATTCAAGGATGTCAAGGACCCCGTGGGAACCCTGTCTACCAAAGCCTCTATTATCAATAGAAACAATGATAAAATAGGACAATAACTACGACAGCTCGTCACAGCACACCCAAATGTACAGTGGTAGTTTCAACACTTTCATGGCAGTACAGCTCCCTGATTCATTAGGCATCGCCTTTTCTCTCCATATATTTACATTCAACATCTTTGGTCCTATTCATTAGCTGATGGTAGTCTGGAATAGAGAGCAAGTTATTACACTGATCAGCATCTATTCCCGCCAATCAATGAAGTCAAACGTCATATTATGCGTGTGATGCTACATAGTCAGAAACAGGCAGGAAAAACATGCTCAATGGACAAACAGAAACTAGGCTGGAAGGTACAGATATTTTACTAAGACCACTATTTTTCTAACAACTTCTCAAGCAATTGGGACAAACACACATTCTGTCCACACACCCCATCCATCAATTTCCTATAGCTGCTTATCCCGTTTTGGGTTACAGTGACACACATCTATGTTAAATACATCCATTCCTTTCCTACGTTTGTAATGTGACACACTTGTGTTATATGAAATGTCAATTACGATGATAAATGTGGATGAATTTCTGCTCATCTCTGACAGCAGCTCTAAGAAATGTAATGGAGCCAAACAAAGTCAGTTGGACATTACTGTTCTTACCCAAGTACTGACCTACTTTTCTCATCAACTCAAACTCCCAAAAGTTGCATAATTGATGTTGAACATGTTTTTATTTACACTATAGAAAAAGGATGAGTGAGCAAACACTTTCAAGTGGCTCCAGCTACTCTTTCAAAGTTTATTTAAGCAGCTGAGCCAATATTAATATGCCTCCTCAGTGTTTGCTCCCAAAAATCTATGGATTACAACTAGAGTCTGGTACAGTACATTGCAGATTGCTCTCTCATCTTGCCTGAAAATGCTTAATCAAAGAATCAACTTTGACTATCCAGAAACGTGGAGACAATTGTCCAGCAGTGAAATGTTTATTTCAAGCTTCAAAAACCTAAAAAAAAAAAAAAAAAAAATCCTTCCTCAGCATGTTCATCGGTGGCAGTCTTTACTTTACCTACACTAATTTGCACATCAACAATTTAAAATGTATCAAAATCTAAAAATTCCCAGTCATCTGAAAAACAAGGCAATTAAACACTGTACACTTCTTGTTTTACAATACTTTTTTAACAGTTCCCAAAGTTATTTTGAAAACTATACCTATAGTGGCATTATGCAGATTTTTTTTGATCACACATCAGTCGCTGACAATGACAGATCAACAATAGCTAATGGTATATGTATTAAATGCAAAAAGAATAGGAAATTAGCAACAATATGATGGACAATAAAGACCTTCTGATATCACAGCAAGACAAAAAATAAATGTCTTTACCTCTGGAAAATATACTGTTTGAATCCTCAATGAAGGAAATTCTGGGGTGGATCAAGACATCAATGTGGCTTGTATATATACTTGTATATATATATGTTGTATCAAACGTAAGTACTGTAATAGTAATGTGCACTGATACTGATGAGTCGTAAAATATGACCTTTTAAAAAACAGCTTTAAAATGGTCACCAATCATCCAGAAAGCCACAATATCCTAATATTGATCCAGTTCCAATTGTTGGCTTGAATTGAACAAATACTAAGAGTCACATTTTTATGTTAAATGCCAAAAGCTAAAGCAAAAGCTGTCAAAATCCAAATGTCTCTCAAAAAGAATAAAACTAAAAGTTAAAGGTTGCCGGTGAGGGCTGAGTCCATGAGGTCGTCGTCTTCATTTCGCATATACACCGGACTGGGCCGGGAGGGCCGCTCTGAGCCCAGCATGGACAGAGATGAATCGGAGGCTGAGATGGGCGACCGTGACCAACTGTCCGCTTTCATGGGATGCGAGGACGGACCCATGGACATAGACTTCTTTTTTTCTTTCTCCCTGTCCCGCTCTCTGTCTCGGTCCCTCTCCCGCTCCCGCTGCTTCTTCTTCTCCTTCTTGTGTTTCTTGTGCTTCTCTCCCGAGCTGAGGGGGATGGAGCTCATGTAGTCCTGGGGTGGCAAGGGGCGCATGGTCTGATCGTCGTCTGAGCTGGGACTGTTCTGGTGGGACTTTTCGGCCACCGAGCTGCTGCCCGACTCGCTCTCGCTGTCGTGGTTGAGCGGGAGGTACCCCGGCGAGCGGCTGTGGCTCGGGGAGGAGCGGTCGTGTTTGGGGGTAGAGCCGCTGAAGAGCGGGGAGGCTTTGAGGCTGGAGAGCTGGGGACGCATGGAGTCACCAGACCCGCTCCCTTTGGCCTTGATGCTGGGTGAGCCGCCATCGGGTTTGCTGATGATGATCTTTGCCAGACCAGACCCGCTCACCCCTCCCGTTTTTGGGTCCATCAGCTTCTTATCCCCAGTGTTGCCCCCTGAAACAGACACTTTGGCTTTGGCCTCTTTATCAGACTTCTCCCGCTTATACTCTCCACTTTGGGAGGACATGGTATGCTTGGAAGGGCCCATGTTAGGGGCTCCACTGCTAGGTGCATTTCCAGGACCAGCACTGGGACCGGACCCACCGCCTCCAGGTCCCCCTACTGGCGGCCCGACCTCACAACCATCCTCCCCCACTCCTCCAACACTCTTCAGCTTATCTATGACTGCCGTAAGAGAGGGTTTCTTATTCCGGCTGGGAGACTTGCCTTTGGCGTTGGGGTTATTTGCATTATTCTGACCAGCTCCTCCACCACCACTCCCCCCTCCGCCCCCACTTGCTCCTCCTCCTCCACCACCACCACCACCTCCTCCTGACCCCCCTCCTCCTCCTCCACCACTCCCGTACTGAGACTGGGAGCCTCCTGAAAAGGCCATGGAACCAGAGGACGAGGAGGAGCTGGAGGATGATGCAGAACCAGAGGAAGAACTGCTACCCATTGGCTTCTGGGAGCCCATCCCCCCGCCAGAAGAAGACTTGGACCCTCCCGAACTGCCACCACCTGAGCCCATAGGGGATTTAGCCTTGGAGGAGGGAGGGGTTCCTGGAACCTGGGACTGCTGCATTTTCATAGGGGAGGACAACTTGTCGCCGGAGCTACCAGAGCGAGAGTGAGAAGGGGAGATGTTGGGCTTGATGTTTGGATTCATCAGTGACCCAGGTGGCTTACCCCCCTGAGGCTTGATCTTATTACCACTTCCAATTCCACCACCACTGCCTCCTGGTCCAGATAGTCCATGTTTGGTGATAGGGGAAGACCCTGGTTTGCCAACACCCATTCCCTGGGAGGAGCCTTTAGACTGGGATGGCCCTCCTCCACCACCAGCCCCAACTCCCACACTCCCTGGCTTGGAGCTGTTGCCCTGTGTCATGGAGCCTTCCTTGGTCTTGATCTTCCCGGAAGAAGAGGAGTGAGAATGATGACTTTTGCTGCTGCTGGTTCCCCCTGGCCCCCCTGTGCTGCTAGTGGCTGAACTACTGGAGGTGTACCCCCCGTGGGATGAGGTTTTCCCCCCAGAGATCCCTTTTGGGATCTGAATAGTGATTTTGGGAATGGGAGGGGTCGCACCACCGGGAGGAGTTTGCGAGCGACCTGAACTACCAGGAGACTTGGAGCCGCCTCCACTCATGCTTCCTCCAGAGCCCGAGCCACCACTAGGTGGCGTATACGGGCGTCCCCCTGAGCTGTGAGAGGGAGACTTCCCATCAGGGTCCAGCTTCTTGCGTTTGGGGGGCTTTTCTTTGGACTTTCCCTCACTAGAGGGGGTCCTGCTGCGTTTCACCTGTTTGCCTTCTGTCGAGCTGCTGCCACCCATTCCCATCCCCATCCCCGAGCTGCTCCCTCCACTGCCCCCGTTCTCATCCTTCGGCCTCATGAGCCCCTGCTGTTGCTGTTTCACTTTAGCCTCGGCACTTTTAAAGTCCCCGCCTGTCCCTCCCAGGCCCAGCATGAGGGGGCTCTGTCCATCTCCTCCGTGGGACGAGTGTGCATCCCCCAAATCAGGAGCTTGTCCCAAAAGTGGCTTCCCCCCGCCACCGCTCCCGCCGAAAACCATCCCCATGTCAAAAGGGTCTTTGAGCGAGGGTTCGGGGGTGCTCTGCCCGTGCGCTGTGGGATTCTGGGGTGTTCCCGCTGGGGTGTTCTGCTGGCTGCTCCCACCAAAACCCTTGACCAGATCCATGTCTCCATCAGCACTTGGTGAGCTGTCATCAAAGTAGCCCTGGGAGAAGCCATGGCCTGAGGTCAGCAGGTCAGGGTTGAAGTCGGCCGCGTCTGGGAAAAAGTTGGTGGATGATGAGTCACTGGTGGGCGTGGCGGCGGTGGCAGCTGCCTCGGCAATCAGGTCCGCGGCGTCTGTGAAGGGATTCTCATTACTGTTGGTGTTGAAGATGTCTGCCGAGTCAAACACTGCACTGCCCTGGCCCGAGCTGGAGGAGTCACGGATGGGGGTACCGAGGGGGCCTCCATCCTCCCCACCACTGCCCATGTGGTGCTGCCCGTGGCCTCCGATGCTGCCTTTCCCCGTCTGCTCGGGCAAATCGGACAAGATCTCGGTGATATCGGCTCCGATGCTATCGGAGCTAGAGAGGCGTACCATCCGAGGCGGTAGAGGAGCCTGCTGCTGCTGCTGCGATTGGACGTGTGATTGTGAATGATAAGGCACGCCAGGGCCTGAGGGCGGGGTCCCACATTGGCTGGGTGCCGGGGTGATGCTATGGGGCGTGTCTAAGCCGTCGCCGGGCAGATTTACATCAAAGATGGGATTTTGGGAGGCGTCGACATCCATAGAGAAGAGTTCCCGGTGGAAATCGTCCTCGTGTTGGTGCTGGTGGTGGAGTTGCTGCATGGAAGACTGCTGCGTCTTCATTCCTATCCCACCACCTCCACTACCACCTGCAGCACCGGGCATCATGCCACCCTTTTCTGTCCCCCGTGGGCGTTTTTTCTTCCCTTTTGTACCACTTCCAGGGCAGCTGCCACCCAGAGCCTCTGTACGCGGGGAGCCAGAGGATGAATTCTGCCTCTCTAATGGACTGGAACCATACAGTGCAGCAAAATCTTGGGTGGGGTTGTCTTTCAACAGGTTCATCAACATGGGATGATTCTTGGTGTTGCTGGCGGGGGAGGACGTTGGGGGTGGTGTTTGGTGGGGTTGTGGTGGTGCATTCTGGGAGCTGGGACTGGAGCCGACACTTCCAGTGATCTGTAACAGACTGGTCAGGATGGGATTCTGGGTGACTTTGCTGTAATCGTCAGAGTGGCTTTGACCTTGTTGCTGCTGCTGTTGTTGCTGTTGCTGCCCGGTCCCGCCGCCTTGGGTTACGCAATCTCCTCCTTGGGCTTGCCCACGGCCAACCCCAAACAACGAGGTGATGGGACCTGTCAAATTGGGCCCCCCGGGGGGCCCTCCTCCAGTGGGTGTGTTGCCCCCTGCAGGCAGGCCCATAGGGTTGGTTCCATCGCCTGCGACCATGGTGTAGCTGGGACTACCAGAAGGTGGCAGGTTATTCTTCACCATGATCTCCACCGTCTCTGCAATGAGCGAGAGGGCCGGCGTGTCTGCCTGGATGGTCTCTGCTTTCCTCCGGATGGCCCGCATGGTCACAGGGATGGACATGCATCTGAGGAATGGAGGACATGATTACCTACTAGCCTGGTAAACCATCCGGTCACGTGAACTCACATTCTGTTTGATTCTGCGGGACCGTCCGGCCTCCGGCCCGGGTGTTTTCACAAATTACAAAGTCCACAGGCCAATCATGGACCGGCCTCGTTGACACTGTAACCGGCCAATCAGACCGCTGGCCAAACAGTAATGGCAAACGTTCATTGGCAGTTATTGCAGAAATAGACTTAACAACAACAATTAAACAAGATTCAAGAGTCTGTACCAGCGGAGTTTCTCGGCAGAAAATACATTTTCACCGTTCTTCCGAATGGATTTGGATTTGACTGGATCCGACACTGATTGGCTCAAGGACTGGATTTGGCAACGCTGATTGGCTGAAGGATGGTTTTAACCAGGCTAATGATTACCTACGTTAATATAAACGGGGGGCGGCATTAGCTCAGGAGGTAGAGCTGTCGCCTGGGAATCAGAAGGTTCCCGGTTCGAGGCTGGCTCCTCCCGGCAGTGTGCCGAAGTGTCCTTGAGCAAGACACTGAACCCCTAACTGCTCCCGACGAGCAGTTAGCGCCCTGCATGGCTGCAGACGCCGTTGGTGTGTGAATGGGTGAATGTGAGGTATTCATGTAAAAGCACTTTGGGTAGTTGATAGACTATATAAAATGCGCTCTATAAATACAGTCCATTTACCATTTATAAAACATCTACATTTAAGGAAATAAACTCACCTCTGGACTACTTTGGTGATGAAATCATCAGTGCAGATCAGAGCATCCGACAGTCCCTTATATAGCTTGCAGGCCACCTGCCTGGAGTCGATGACCTCCATTACCACTGGAAGAGCCGGTTAGAAAGGATAGGTAATTCAGGTTATCATCATACTAACAACAATATACAAACGGTATCTATGCAGATTCTTGTATGTTTCACACTGTGAAATCACTTCAAAGTAATAGAGTAACAATAGTTTCAGAAGTGTGTGCTCACCACAGACTAATGACTCGTTGACAGGGTGCTGGAAGGAGACACTGAAGCTGGAATCGGTAAGTGGGCACACCTCAAACTGCAGCAGGCCTGCGCTGTCTGAGGCAACAGGAGGAAATACACAACAATGGTCAATTTTACTCATCTTTTTCTTCTTCTTTGTATTCTATTATTTGCTGGTTAATTTGCATTTGGTTTCTTTTAATTTTTCTGTAGCAGAATGTTGATTATGGTTGAAATGGACTGAGTTGTTTTGTTTTCATTGTGTGTAGGGATGTCAAATGAATAGATAAGTATCAATACAAAATATTTGAAACGGAAAGAATACTAATTTGCAACAGGTATCGATAGCATTGAGTAGTATCAATCCTAAAAAAATTGAATGGATACAATACTCATTTGCAACAGTATGGATACCAGCAGTGCTTTCTCTGAATGAAAAATGCATGACTGATTTTTCCCTCATTATTGGTGGGTAATGTATCTATTGCTTCAACAAGCTGAAAGTGTTCTGATAGGCTGATGATTAGAGCAGGGGTAATCTGCTATGTTCTGATAGGCTGATGACTAGAGCAGGGGTAATCTGCTATGTTCTGATAGGCTGATGACTAGAGCAGTGGCAATCTGCTGTGTAAGTGCAAAGTTTTTAATGAGTTTTATTGGGCCTAGATTATTGAGAAACTTGTCCGTCTATCTGTCTTTTTTTCTTTTTAGGAGTTTTCAACAAAAAATACATCCGTCACCAAAAACAATGGTCAGGGTTAGGGTTATACTTGAATATACAAACTACATAATCAACAGCAAAATCAGAGACAACTCTGTGTTGAGTGCATTTTGAATAAACACACTTCAACATGGCCACGTTGTTTGATTTGGACGAGCTCAATCAACTAACAACTGATTCATCCAACCAAATAATTTAGTGGTCTGCTACTCACCTTCTCTGATGGAGGTGCGTTTCACACAACTGCCAATCAGGGTGTTGTAGGCTGCCTGGTGCCGGATGATATCAAGCAGGGCTGGTACCTGGGCTGGGTGGCGGAAAGGGATCTTGGACACAAGGGCCCCTTGGAGGGAGCGACCGTCCTGCACCGGAGCATCACCGTTCAGGAAGTAACAGTGCTGCTGGTCTGGCAACAACTATGAGAGCAGAGAAAAGGTGCATTCAGTTCGACAAACCTGTGCTCCGATAACCTAAACTATCTAATGTTTCGAAGTTGAGAAGGAAATGAGAGAAGCAATTTACAGTATATTCATATTGTATTAAAATCAAATTTAAATGTTCTGCAAGGACATGCAGGTATTATGTGCATGTACTCACAGAGTAGAAGTGCATGTTGTGTGAGGGCTGGGGTGGGGAGCTCCCCTCCTCCAGGACCTGGAGCTGGCTGTGGACGATGAGCTGGTAGAGAGGAGACAGGCTGGGGGAGCTCTCGAACACTGGGATCCCTATGCGAGAAGTCAGAGAACCAGGTAAGCACATCATTTTCTTTAGGTGTTTTCATAATGTGGGCATTGCGAAG
This sequence comes from Poromitra crassiceps, assembly GCF_964638095.1. Taxonomy (NCBI): domain Eukaryota; kingdom Metazoa; phylum Chordata; class Actinopteri; order Beryciformes; family Melamphaidae; genus Poromitra; species Poromitra crassiceps. The sequence goes on along the minus strand of NC_139626.1, from coordinate 1,325,383 downwards.
CCCTTTGAGAACCAGGTAAGCACATCATTTTCTTTAGGTGTTTTCATAATGTGGGCATTGTGAAGCCCTTTGAGAACCAGGTAAGCACATCATTTTCTTTATGGTGTTTTCATAATGTGGGCATTGTGAAGCCCTTTGAGAACCAGGTAAGCACATCATTTTCTTTATGGTGTTTTCATAATGTGGGCATTGTGAAGCCCTTTGAGAACCAGGTAAGCACATCATTTTCTTTAGGTGTTTTCATAATGTGGGCATTGTGAAGCCCTTTGAGGCTGTAATTAAGTTATGTGTTTAAGGGCTTTATGGAAAGAAACAAAACATTATTTTTTGAACAACCACTGTACTGGCAGTTTTCTGGGCAATCCACCAATCACCAAGTGTGAATGTTACAGTACACAGCCTCCATCTTAGGCACATCTTTAAAGTGATAATACAGAAGATTTCAGTTTTCTTGTCTCTGACAACACCTATGGCCATGAGCAGTAATTGCAGATGAGATCCACACAGTGGCGCATATGTGACGCGAAGGGTTTTTTCTTCTTCTTAATACATTCAAGTTGGCCAGTGGGGGCGATAATGCAACGTGCACACATCTCAAAAGAAGAAGAAGTTGGCCTGCGGTAGTTAGCAGAGCTACATAATAGAAGAGTTGCGACATCGCCATTTACTCCAATGGACCAGTTTTTTGATTAAGCAGCGCTGTCACGTTGCAGCAGAATGGACAATTTGTGATGTACTTTTGAAAGGGTAAAGATGTTTAAAGAATCAAACTGTATATTATCATCTTTATTTTATGCATTAAAAACGTAGCATGAGAGCCCTTCCTGGCTATTCCCCCCCACGTGAGTCACACATTTTGGACTTCCGTTGGCCCACTCTCTCTTCTATATTACTCTGGTAGGCAGTTGACAGTGTTGCCGCCAGATTGGGTCGTTTCCCTTGCACCGTTTTGTGTGCGTTCTGGCAGTCTGTGGACTGATCACCTGCATCTGGCAACACTGGTAGTCAAACTTGTTCCTACTCCGCCTACTTTCCCAATTTCCCCCCGGGGATCATTAAAGTCTTTCTGATTCTGATTCCCATACCCCCTCTCTAGCGGACAATTCTGCTGGGTGAGTCGAAACATGTCAAGAACTTTGTGCCGATTGTGATTTCTTTGTTTTTGTTTTTGTTTGGGGGGCGGGGAAAGTGTCACCACAGACACAAGTTCATAAATGTTGCAATACAGAGACATGCAAGGGCTTTCATCAATGGGCTCAATCACCATTGTGTTAACTCACTTGAGGATACATTACGTCATTTGGCAGACGCTTTTATCCAAAGCGACTTACAATAACACATTTTTTGTCCGCAATAGAGCAATCAACTATGGAGCACAGTCTATGACAACTACAACTTCTGAAGGAACAGTGGTACAAGTTTAGGTTAGTATATATATATATATATATATATATATATATATATATATATACATATATATATATATACATATATATACACACATACATACATATATATATATATACACATATATACTTTTTTTTTTATTAATAAAGAAAGAGAGAGAACGAAGTTAGATCAAGAAGGGCCCAGATGGAGCCTGAAAAGGTGAGTCTTTAGTCTTTTCCGAAAGATCGGCAGTGATTCAGCCGTCCTGACCGAAGGTGGAAGCTCGTTCCACCATTGAGGTGCCAGGGACGAGAAGAGTCGAGATCGGGATGAGCGACTTTTGAGCCCCCGTAGCGAAGGAGGGGCGAGGCGACCTGCACTGGTGGAGGAGCGAAGGGAGCGCTGGGAGGTTTGGAACCTGACCATAGATTGCAGGTACAGGGGAGCTGACTGGTGTACTGCCCTGTAGGCCAGTACCAGTGTCTTGAATTTGATGCGGGCCGAGATAGGAAGCCAGTGGAGCTCCTGGAAGAGGGGAGTGACGTGAGAGAATTTGGGTTGGTTGAATACCAGACGGGCTGCAGCGTTCTGAATGAGCTGAAGCGGTCGGATGTCGGTGGCAGGTATATATAGTGACTTTACAGACATTTATTTACATGAAAATCTTCCGTATTATCACTTTGAAACTTGAAAATGCAATACTTTCATTCAATTAGAAAAACATCACCCATCTGGAAAAAATAAAATACATAATCGAATGGTGATTGCTTCAATTACTGAAACCCACCAGTAGCACTGCCCAGCCTCTGAATAAAGGAGAGCGAGAAGGGCATGGGGCGGTTCATCTTGAGGAAGAAACAAGCAGGCAGGTCCACACAGTTGGAGTTGGTCACTGAGGAAAAGGAGGGTGTCCTGAAACACACAGAGCAAAAACACATCAGCAGTCTGTCCGTATGTCAACTCTGTCAATTACCCTGGCAGTAAAAAAAAAAAAAAAAAAAAAATCATCTCGCAATTTAAGAATATTGTAATGTTGCACTTATTCTAAGATCGTCAGCGAAATGCTTAAAATGTAAATATAAATCATTTGGACTTTTCAGGTGAGGAGTGACGTAGGCCGTCTTACCCCTTGTTGTCCACCGGGTGGGATCCAGTGATGAGCGGAGCGATGGGGAGCTTGTAGACTGATTTGGTCCCTTCGACCGTCACAGACACACCGACACCCAGTGAGCGAGGCACTGCAAAGGCCATTGTCAAGATGTCCATAGAGACAGAATAGACAAGAGGGACGGGACATTATAAGCATTGTGAGGGTTCCTACTTTTTCTGGAAATCATTTGGTTGGTGCATTTTGAGCTTTATCATGGACACGTAGTTCACCCACTTCCTTCATGCACTCACCATTTGTGTCTGTTAAGTTGAGCTGTGAGCCCGTTCCCTCCTCAAATATGTCATATGGGGACACGTAACACTGAAGAGAAACAAGATGGCCGCCACTCCTGGCTGTCAGCAGGCCCACGCTGCCGTGGAGAATGGTCTCCACAGTATTAGCATTGGTGGCTAACCTAAAAAACACACACCAACCAAAATAAATAATGGCTGACACGACTAGCCTATTTGGCATATATTATGGAAAGTTTGGGTCAGTGGGGGGCATAAACATATTTACAGATTATATTATATTATTCATTCTGTATGAAGGATATAATATAAAACAATATTGAATCGTGAGGGAGATGAAGAAGGTGACCAAAAGGAGAAGAGTTTTGTGAACGGACCTAAACATGTGCATCATCTTGGTTAGATCAAGCTCCAGAGACTGCAGTGCAAGGTACATCTTGGTTTTCAGCTTACTGCAAAACAGAAATGCAGTCAGATAATTAGATACAACTGACACAAAAACGACAACATTCTAAAAGAGACCGAAGTCCATAGAAGTGCAGCCTTCTATGGATGCACTGATATCACCGTTTTCACTCGCAATTCAGATTTCGAACAATAAACTTTGACTGCAGCCTTATAGCCAAGTATAAATTCAATCTATTACTTTTTCAAACATACTGTATATGTAGATGTTTGGAGAACTCTACATCAAATAACTGAGATAACCATTTTTTCTTTGTTGAGAGAGA
>NC_139626.1:1283105-1321662 GCF_964638095.1 Poromitra crassiceps | reverse complement strand
GGGAGAATGTCCACACTGCCACAAATCTGACTTGGGCAAGTGTTCAAGTCGGATGTGTGTGTCCAGACAGCACCACCAACCTATCTGCATCGGTTACGATGGTAACGGCAACTAGCTGCTGAAGGTGCATCCAAACAATCGCGCTCCTGAAAAAGACAGAATTGCTCTCAGCGAGACTCCCCCTGTATAATGTAACCGAGCGAGGCAGGCGCCAGGTTTATTTTCAGCTCTGAGGCACACATAGCGTCAAGTATACCCACTGAACACAACTACTTCTGTTTATAGTCTTCAAAATGAAAGAATACCCTGTCCTGTACTGTATAACACTGAACACGCAGAGCCTCCAGACACGAGGCAACTCAATAAATTCCATAAAATGCTTACATAAATCTAAAAAGATAAATAAATCTAAAACAAAAAACAAAAACAAAAACATGGTGCCGAACTCCTCGACGTTTGGCAGTGCAGCAGCTGAAGCCTGGGAAAGACAGTGATTTTATTTTGGAAGTTATGACCAGACGTGGTGTATTTAACTCTGGCTGGCTTGACACTGCTGCCTGTCCGCTCACTCTGAGGGAGCCGCGCTGCTGCTGAGAGGTAGTTGTGAAAAATAAATGTCAATAAAGCATAAAGTACACATTATTTCCTATTTTCAATGAGAACATGTTTGTTTCTATCTATGAAGTACCGTAAATTCCGCACTATAAGCCGCACCGGAGTATAAGCCGCACCTGCAAAGTTGACTGTTTTTTACATATATAAGCCGCACCGGACTATAAGCCGCGGGTGTTTTAATGTTGTTGTTTTTTTTTTTTTTTTTTTTTTGTGTTTTAATGTTTAATTACCATATGTAAGGGTTCATGCACAGAGGGGATTGTCGGGAAAGAGATGGCTGTTTGAGGAAGCTCCCATTTATTAACATTTCAACAAAACAACATAACACAACACCACCTGTGTTGTGTTATGTTATGTTATGTTGTTAAAAGAGGGCAAGAGAGGAAATTAAAACAGAAGTGGATTTATAGTTAGAAAGAGTGCTAAAAAAAGAGAGATTTTTTTTTTTTTTTTTTGAAAAAATCCATAGATAAGCCGCACCGTTATATAAGCCGCAGGGGCCAAAAAAGGCCAAAAAACGGGAAAAAAGCCGCGGCTTATAGTCCGGAATTTACGGTAGCTCCATTATGAGCGAAGTTTGCGCTGTGTTTCTGCCAGTGTTTGCCTGTCTGCTGTCTGCTATTCAAGCCCCCGCCCCCTGCAAAAGACACTGAAATGTGATTTGGGTGATCAGGCACGTCCGCACTGAAGACACATCAGTCAAAAGCAGATTGGAATTGCATTTGAAAATACCTCCATATTGTGGTTTGGGACAAGTGATACAAATCAGCTCTGTTGCTGTTCAGACTCATAAAACCAATCTGGATACAATCTGGATAGGTTAAAAAAAGGTCACAAATCGGATTTGGCCTGCCAGTCGTAACAGGGCTAGTGTTGAGGAAATCTTCTCAGAGAGCTGATTTCAGGCTGCCATCAAACTGACTTCCTTGAAGTCTACTTACTTGTCTCCAGGGAGCTTGTACAGGTTGACCAGTCCCTTCAGATGTTTGGAGAACTCTTCAAAGTTCTTCTCCCTGATGATAAGCAGGAAGAGGGGCGGTTTAGATAGCTGTCACGTAAATGAAAGTATTTCACACAGGTGTCGGAATAATTCCAAAGAAAGCCTATACTGTATTATTCCATATCATATTATGGGATGTGCGTGCAGTTTTCTCTCACCTTAGGTGCTGAATCAGCTCAGGACAGCTCTGTGACCAAAACATTAAGACAATAATTAAAGACAATACTTTGATGGCAGTAAATATGGTTTTGAAAGAAACAGCAGAAATGTACGAGCAATATAAGGTTTCAACATGATAAAAAATATATAAAAAAAGTTTAACAGACATGGTTGAGCAACAACAACAAAATAATCTGTTTCAATCTTGCAGATCCACCACAGTCAACAACAAATGTCAATGATATAGCTATTTGTGCATAACTGCACAATTGTAAAACATAGAATCATGATTACTTTTCCCCTGCCCCTTATGTGGGCTACACTGAAGCTTTTTTTAAGCTGGCCAAATGATTTTCCAAACCCCAAATGATCATCTGATTTTCCTTTTATTCTTAGTTTTTCCACTTCCTCTCCTCACCTAGTTCACTTCCTTTACCCGACTTCTTTCCTTAGCTTTACTCTTCACTGATTAGTTATTGTGTTCACCTGTTGGCTCCCTCAATGATTTTCCCCATTAATTTCACCTGAATTGGGGCCTCACTCCTTATTTAAATCTGCCCTCCTCAGTTTCATTCATTCCACACCGATGCGAGGGGCAGCAGGGAGGGGCAGCAGGGAGGGGCAGCAGGGAGGGGCAGCAGGGAGGGGCAGCAGGGAGGGGCAGCAGGGAGGGGCAGCAGGGAGGGGCAGCAGGGAGGGGCAGCAGGGAGGGGCAGCAGGGAGGGGCAGCATGGAGGGGCAGCAGGGAGGGGCAGCAGGGAGGGGCAGCAGGGAGGGGCAGCAGGGAGGGGCAGCACTGGTAGGTTTAGATCCTTATTCTTTACACTGTTTATCCTATATCATTATTCTTGGTTTGTACATTGTCGTTCAGATGGAGAACTTTATCCTATTTTGACATGGGCTAATCTGAATTATGTTTTCTCTAATCATACATTTGTTTATCTTCCAGACTACGGCAGCCCATGTGTTTTCTCAATATGTGGTTTTTCTCCATGCTCAATGATTGCTTGCTGCAAATAAACACTGTTCACTTAGAGAAGTTTCCCTGGACCTCATTCCTTTTCTGCATCCTAACCCGATGCCCGTGGTGACAGTCTAGTTTCTGAACCTCCTCCTCCATTACACATAATGGAACTTATACTGACCGCAGGGTTTTCTCCGTGATGAGCCACCTTGACGTCCACTAGCTGGCCAGCGGTGTCCAGCTGCACCTCCACATAGAACATGTCCGATGTGATGTAGCACTCTGTTCCGTTTGGGCTGAGGTGGGAGCCCAGCCTGGCAGACAAACCTCACATAAATTTTCCCTGTACCAGTCTTGTGTTCTATCTGCTGATCACTATCCAATATCAGTAGGGTCACGGGTGCATTTTATAAATGGTTAATTGGCACATTTTCTTCAGCATCAGTATACTGAAGATAATAAGTTTTCCATGTTGGTTGAATAAACATTACATTGGATAAATACTTACTGTAAATTAGCATAGTAAACAGCCGACAAGGCTCTGACTTAATGCAAAAGTTGACCGATAGACACACATCGGCCCTTATTTATCAAGGAAGCTCAGTTTATGAAGGCTCTTACGATAGGGTTTGTGGAGCGTCCCTATATCGCAATCACAGCGTAAAAGGGAGCGCTCATTGATCATTTGGCGGCTGGAATCCATCATCCTTTAAATACCACACCCCTAGAGACCTCGCCCTCTGACTTCATGACAGCGTAAGGTGGAAGACACAAAATGGACACTTATCTGACCTTGAAATGTAATGTTCCAAGTCCAATTGTTTTATTTGGCAGTCGTTGCATTTAGAAAAACGCCGCAATGAAAGAAATGCTGCGGTAGGCTACAGCGCTTCTGCACACGGCAAACTCCATCTGAACTTTGGATCTTTCCTTTAGACCAGTGATTCCTAAGTATGGGCCGTGGAGGTACGGCAGGTGGGGCGCGAGCTGGGCAACCACTTTCTAAAACCATTTTATTTTTATTTTTTATTTTTTTTACGTTGAGTCTCCCGCCTCTCATTCATTTGACCTATTTTCATTGCATATAAAAGGAGCCAGGGCATCCAATATAATGCATTTGTTTTGGTCATGTGGTTTTGGACAACCAATAGAAAGACCATGTCCACAGATGGAAGAAATCTGACTGCTCCTTGCTGCTGCTCTTCTAGTTACTTCCGCTTTCAACATAGTGATTCAATCCATAGTAAAACATGACAAACGCATTGATACAGCTTCAAAAGTGTTTTTCTGCATTAAAAACACTTATATTGTGAATGTGTTATACTGGGGAGGGCAGAGAACTCACAAGTTTTGTCGAGCGATGGACTCTAGACGATCTGTCATGGAGGGCAGAGATGAAACTGAAGAGGAGAGGCAGACAAGAAGAGGAGGGGAAAGGTTATTTGACTCAAACGGTGATCAATATATGGCCCAGTTCTACTAGCCTGGGTGAGCCCAGCCTTCAAGGTGAAGTCACAGACTGTCTGATAATACATGGAGGTCATGTGGAGGCTACAGTTCTACTACACTCCATAGAAACAACATGGCTGCCATTCAAACACAAAGAAATATTTCAAGGTGATGTGTGCTGCCTTCAAGTAACAGTATGGAATCGTATGTCAAAAGGAACACGTTAACACTTTGATTTTGAATCAGTCCCAAACAAAGCTGGTCAGTCCCTTTGGCATTTTTCAGTAAAAGCAAGAGCTTTAACCCAACTCTCAGGCCATGTCTACATTAGGGCGTTTTTTAAGGATCTGCACTTTGTTTGCATCTATTGTCGACACTACCTCTGTTGTTCTGAGCGTCAAACACGAAGACTCCGCTCTCCGGCGGCCAAGGCCGTCTTCATCATCAAAATCCGGGTTGGAATGTGAATGTGGAGAGCGGTGTTTTAAAACGATGCAAGTAACCTACTTGTACAGCAGGTGGCGGTAAGCACCTTGAAGGTGTCAGCGACCCGCCTATAAACTGAGAGAAGAAGAAAGTGTGTCGCACTGTTGACACACTTTTGGTGCGAGTTGAGAGAAGAAGTGCCATTTTGACTAACGTTACACCGTTTCAACATGGATAACCACATTCTGACCTTGGTATTTGTGTTTCAAAGCATTATGGTGGCACAGCGTTGTGGTCTTCTTCTTCTTCGCCTTGGCCGTAGGTGTAGTTGTTGCCCCCTCGATGTGGACTCCAGTACTACACATTGAGGCATGCGCATGCCCAGTGTACGTGAGGCGTCATGTAGCATGTGTCTCGCAGGAGCTATTTAGCTTTAGTGTAGACTGGGAACTGGGAAGGCTTTAACTGCTGCGTTCTTGCAAACGCAGTAATGAAGATGTAGCCTCAGTGGTGTGAGTAGAGTAAGGAATATTGACTGGAATGCTGAGCTCTAAATTTAAGTCCCAATACAGTTTATTATCCGCCTCCCCAATTTGCTTAGTGATGGAAAATAACACGCTGTAATGGAAAATGTCAAGGCATCCTTTTAATGTACCGTAAATTCCGGACTATAAGCCACGGCTTTTTTCCCGTTTTTTGGCCCCTGCGGCTTATATAACGGTGCGTCTTATCTATGGATTTTTTCAGAAAAAAAAAAAAAAAAAAAAAAATCTCTCTTTTTTAGCACTCTTTCTAACTATAAATCCACTTCTGTTTTAATTTCCTCTCTTGCCCTCTTTTCACCACACCGCGGACACTGTGTGCACTGTAAAAATAAACAACGGTGGTGTTGTGTTATGTTGTTTTGTTGAAATGTTACGGTAATACGGTAAATGGGAGCTTCCTCAAACAGCCATCTCTTTCCCGACAATCCCCTCTGTGCGTGACCACTTACATATGGTAATTACTAGGGGTGGGAGAAAAAATCGATTCACCTAAGTATCGCGATTTTTAATGTCACGATTTTTTGGATCGATCTTTTATTCCAGAATCGATAATCGCAAATTAAAAAAAAAAAAAAAAAAAAAAAAAAAAAAAAAAAAAATTTTTTTTTTTTTTTTGGTGCTTGCAGTCAGGCCACTCACTGAACAGCAGGCTAGGCGCCGCCTACTGGTTTACTAGTGGTTTTATTACTTTATTAGTTAGTCTGAAGTAATAATTACACTTCAGGGTTAAAGTGGGTGCATCTCATTGTAAAATTGGACTTCAAACGGCCCAAATCTGGCTTCAAACGGCCCAAATTTCACGCGCGTTGGCCCATATCGGCCTGGCCTGCTTGGTATCTAATGCCCGGCCTGAATTATGATCCCAGTCCGCCCCTGTTTTTAACTATATCGCCCAGCCCTACTCATGATATATAATATACAGTCTCTAGTGTATGATTCAACTTTTCCCATGTTCTAATCTAGTGTAAAAAAGCAAACAAACTGAAAAAAGAAAAGAAAAAAATAAACAAAAATCGCAATAAATCGTAATATCGAATCGCAATAATCGTAGAATCGCAATAATCGTGAATCGCAATATATATCGAATCGGCACCAAAGTATCGTGATAGTATCGAATCGGGAGATAAGTGAATCGGCACAGCCCTAGTAATTACGGTAAGCAAACGGCCACAAGCCCATCAACTCCCTCCCCCGACTACCAGGAGAAAATCACAAACTTCGGCGAATTCACACAAAGGAAGATCAAGGAATATTCCATCGAACCGGAGCAGATCATAAATATGGATGAAGTGCCTTTGACGTTCGACCTGCCACTCACTCGGACTGTTAACAAGAAGCGCCCTGGAGGATTCTTTCACCAAAAAAAAGCTTTGCTCGTTCTCGACAGCATGAGAACGAGCAGTAGATGATCATGAGGTGGTTTTTCAGACGTGTCGATATAGCAGTTTATGCAAAAGTGTAATGGAAACACATTTTTCGCATTTGCACGTCATGTGACCCATATTATCCCTTGGAAAAGGAGCGGAAAATAAGTTTGGTAAGTAAGGTTCGATAGCCGTGTCAAAACCTCCGCAGCAAGTGGAAAACTTTGAAGCAACGCTACCTAGCAGAAAGACGAGTGTTGTGCAAAAGCGTAGCCGGGCAAATTAGATAATGTTTAATGGCAGAAATCGGTCCATGGTGACAGCAGGCTGCCTGTGTGCGCGCATTTGGCACAGCGGCGAGATGAGAGGATGAAAAGCACACACTGGTGCGGTGGTGCTGTCTGAAGTGAATACAGTGACTGTGAGTAGGCTAATACATTGCACACGTTTCAGGTGCAATTATAGAACCAAATCAGCCTTTTCCCCCCTCCATCTCTAAATCGGACCAGTTGTAGGCTATTAGGCTACCTTTTTTCCTCTGCCTGTCGCGCTGACTGCATTCACGCAGCCAGCAACATTTTGCGACTCATTTTCTTTTGAATTGATAATCAGGCTCGTTTATATGCATTGTAACTTCATGTTGGGATTTCCATTGACCATTGGTTGGATTTGAGCATGCAGGGGACGGGATATGGGGCAGATCCCCGTGCGTAATCACTGTGGCAGCTGCTGCAACGGGGAATCACTCAAACGCAACTTCAATGGAAACGCCTACAAGTCGCAATTGTACATTGTCGAAGTTGTAGAAATATCGCAATTCTTTTGCGAAAAACTGTAATGGAAACACAGCTATAGATGAAGAGGAGTTCGTTGGTTTTGAGTGACAATGAAGGAGAGAGGAGAGTGGTTGACGAAGCCACCCTGAACCTGTTCGTTTCCGACACTGAAGATGAGGACTTTGGTGGTTTCAGTACGCAGGAAGAAGAGGAAGACGAGCATTAGTGACTTGACTTCTCTGGTTACAGGTTTGCTGCACATATAGCCTATTGTTGTGTGATTTTGTCTGGGGATTAGTGACTAGGGATGCACCGATCGATCGGCACGTGACCGGAAATGGCCGATTTTCACGTGATCGGCCTCGATCGGTGATCTGTTCCGGTCACTCTAAATAGCCGATTCTGTGAGCCGATTTTCACATGACGTGCGCGCACCCCAAAGCACCGAGACAGGCACCCAGCCACCACACCACACACGCCAGCATACCTTCCTCGTTGTGGATTTTTTTCACCGTCAGTGAAGTAGACAAAGCTCGCAGTTTGTCACACATGCAAGTCGAAAATAAGCCGTGGAGACAGAGATGCGGCCGAGTCCCGCTCGGCTGGAGTCCAGTCAGAGCGGCTCACTTCACCTCACTGGCCCCTCTCTCTCTGCTCTCTCTCCCCGGGAAGCGGTGCTCCAGCAACCCGCCACCGCGCACAGCCGGCTTGGCGAGGTGAACGCGAGCATTGTGTCCAGTATGATAACCATTCCCCGACCTGCTTTTCAATTCCACATCAGCGCTGCTGCCTCAGCCTGTCAAGTCATGTTGTAACGTGACGTGGATACAGGAGAGACTATTTGTTTCGTATTGCAAATAGAACGACATGAGAACGACGGACATAATAATAAAAATGCATCGGACTCACAAGTGTGCAACGTTTTCTGTGCGTGACGATATTTTTTCGGATGGCAGATAAAAATACGCATACCAAACTTCGGACTGTGTGTAAACTCCGCCTGATATTCAGACTGAAGATCGTTACTGTAACTCATAAACTCATTTCCCCTCTACTCAAGAGGACTGGTCTGGAGCCAGTCTATAAACTCCTTGTCCATGGATCATTTTGATGTTCTGTTGCACCTGTTTTCTTTTGGAAAAGTAAATGCATGATAGCTGTGGGATATAGGCTATTGGATTTAATTTAATTTTTGTATTCATTGTATTTGCACAAAAAAGCTCTGTCCAGTAGCCTAACCTGGAACACTTTTATTTTGAGTGTTTGAGTGAGAAGGTCCTACTTCATGCAAATGATAAGAATTGTTTATTTGTTTATTTGGATCCCCATTAGATGTAAGAATTGTTCTATGAATCTTAATTTTTAAACAAAGTTACAAAAACGTTTGTGTAAGCTGTCAATTGTTGTTTTTAGAAAAAAAAATCGGAATCGGCAAAAATCGGTATCGGCAAGTCAGACTATTCAAAAATCGGAAATCGGAATCGGCCAAGAAAATGGCAATCGGTGCATCCCTATTAGTGACCTGACTTTTGTTTTGTTTTGTTGAAATGTTAATAAATGGGAGCTTCCCCAAACAGCGATCTCTTTCCCGACATTCCTCTCTGTGCACGAACCCTTTCACATGGTAATTAAACATCAAAACACCCGCGGCTTATAGTCCGGTGCGGCTTATAGAAGAAAAAAATAGTCAATTTTGGTGCCGCGGCTTATACACCGGTGCGTCTTATAGTCCGGAATTTACGGTAGTCAGCGCGGGACGTCCCAGCTGCACCCAGCTCTCCCCTGTGCCTTGTGTCCTGCGAGTTGGCAGTCTCACCTTTCAGCGCTCTCTGCAGGGTTTCCAAGCAGGTGAGCAGGAGCTGGTGGCCCGCAGCATTCATCACACCGCGCTTCTCCTGGGACACATTGGGAAGAAAACGGGGAGTAAGAGGGCAGTTGAGGAAATATAAAAGTGCACTATCAGCAGGGTTCAATGTTTAAAAAAAATCCACTTGTCTGATCGGACCAGTAGGTCAGCGTTGTATTTGCTCTTAACATATTTTCACTGGCTCAGCAGGGCAAATATGATAATGAAAATATATCTCTCTTGGTTGGTCTTTGTTTACAATCCTGTGGCATATTTATACATATACTGTACATACATATTACATTCTTTATACAGTATAGGTATTTAAAATTAGACAATTTACACCACACGTATTGGTGTAAATTGGTGCAATTCCTTGTACTGTCTGTGTCCATAATACTTAGGCTTAGCCAATAAAGCTGATTCTGATAACCACGTGATAAGTACATTTAAATCGTTTATCGATATAAATGTAGGATACTACTATTACTGACAGGTCATAGTCACAGACTCACAGCAGCAAAATGACCAAAACATAAGCAACAACAACATCAATAATTCACTGAATAAATTTGAAATTTTTAACAGCTCTGTAAAATTCTGGTGTATAAATTGTATAAATTATATTCATGGAGCCACTAGCACCAATGAATAGAAGCTTTCATGTAAATGTAACCAGTTGTAAGAAGAAGAAATATAAGTGGAAAAATTCATGAGGCTCTCCATTCATCCATCTTGCCAGTACACTAATGGGAACTGATAAGGGATTGTCAAGTTGTCAAGTAGCCTTTGCCAACATACAACCTAGGCACTACTAGCTCATCATGATACAACCTAGGCACTACTAGCTCATCGTGGGTATTGAGTGTGTGTGTTCACAGGCACTACTAGCTCATCGTGGGTATTGAGTGTGTGTGTTCACAGGCACTACTAGCTCATCGTGGGTATTGAGTGTGTGTGTTCACAGGCACTACTAGCTCATCGTGGGTATTGAGTGTGTGTGTTCACAGTAATTATCAGTGCATTCAGAATGTGCCAGCTTGAGCCACCTTACTCAGAAATCACCTACAAACGATACAGAACGTATTCATCATTTTCAATGTGAGGAAACTGTTGCTTCTTCCATGAGACACGGCCATTTTGTTTTGGCTTTCTGATTTGAAGTACTTGCTGCTGCCATGTCCACTCCACACAACTCTCTGACTAAAGGATCAATTACACTTCTGCTTGGTGGTGTGGTGTGATCGGATGTGATGCATCAGTGACATATTGTGTCCAATAAAGTTGCAAAAAAATAGTGGTATTATGACATATTCCTTCAAGAAAAACTTTCTGAACCTATATTACCGTATTCTATGATTTATCCTTTCGTTTCTTATGGCAATGTAGTTTGGGCAAGCATGTATAAAAGCAGTCTTTGTTGTATCTTTATATTCCAACAGATTTGGTAGAATGGTCACCAACTCAGAAACAGGTAGGAGGAAATACGAAGTGAACCAATCACTGTTCTTGCGGTCTTGCATCACCCTACGTGGAGTTACATTTTTGGAGAGGTGCACATCTGCACATCAGCTATATCAGCAGCCTCAGCGGGAGGTTAACAGTTTGATGCAGAAGCATAAATTACCCTCAAGTCTGATGCAATCTAATTGGTCAGAAAAAGCACAACAGAGAGAGAGGAGGGGACCAAGGCAATGACCAACCAATCAGCTGTCCCAAATCGATGTCTTACTGCAGTGATACTCAACTTGCGGCCCGCGATAGGGGTTGCAGAGTGGCCCCCCCGACCATTTTCTAATTCACAACTAAAACGTGAAATAAAGTTTGACTGAGCTCCAGCTAAATTGTCAAATACCGCTGTCTGCTCACCACCCAGGCACTTATATGTACTTAACTAACTTAACCTATGTGTGTGCACAAAATTGTCAGACTAAACTCCGGCTGACACCCCAAAAACCTACAATCCGCTACAGAGAAAATAATATGAATGTTTGTTTATTACCTGGTCCCTGGCCGCCTATCATTTTACAAAAGTGGCCCCCAGGCAAAGCAAGTTGACTATCCCTATTTTACTGGTTTCACACAATCAGACAGTCCTTATTGTTGAACTCTGTTATGGCTCGTACACACTACCTGGCGGTCATCAGTCGTCCGTCACTGTGTTTCACACTACACAACGTTGTCTTGTAATCAGGGGGTCTTTTTGGTCGTTGTGGTTTTCACACTATATGACTGAGCTGTGACAGGAGATCATCATCACACATTACAACATATTTCACAAGGATAATCCCTGACGAGTCGTAGTCTTACACCGGCTTTATTCTTTCTAAACACATGCTCACACATTGACGAGTCATTCTCCAAAATTGGTTCAATGTCAGATTTATTCAAGTCAGAGTTGTTAAGTTTACGGCTATCTCAAATATTATTTCGGCCAGTTTGTGAAAAATGGCTTCCTGCGTCAGACCACTTGCCTGGTTAGCCTGCTGCAGACAGCAGACATCACCCCGGCCATGTCTGCCTCACTATGCTCTGCTCACGAGGCTAGATATCTGTCGTTCCTCTGTGACTCGTCGTGAGCACTCACAGAGCTCCCCGCTCGCGTCTGTGAACAGTTCACGCTTAACAAGCAAGTGGCGATTTTCGAGCACCGAGCCAACGTGAGTTGCCTCTGATTGGGGGGGGTTGTCACCGAGCTCCAAAAAGAGCTCGCCGAGACTCGAACAGACTCTTCTCTGTCAGAGAGGGAGAGGTGTTTGTCTTACCATGGCCTGACGCACCACCTTGCATGTCTCCTGCCAAGGCCGTGAAGCATTGTGCTTGCCATGGAGCTTCTCCAGCAGAACAGCCATGCGACTCTGCTTCTCTGCTTCTGAAAACACAAGACACACTTTACATTAGACCAGCGATCCCCAAAGTCCGGACTCCGGTCCGCATCCGGACCCAGACGCCGTCCTATCCGGACCGAGCCCTATAACCTACAAATCATTGAGAATTGTTACATTTCACCAAGCTTTTCTTTTTTAACCGGCACGTGCTTTTCTACCCTTTACGGTACTGGTTTAATCTGCCAGGAAGCGCATAGACCAATGCATGCGCTGTAAATCATCACACGTGATGCTACTCAGCCAATCAAATATCCGATTCGATTCTGCCTGTTCCAGTCGGTTCCAGTGCTGCAGGCGAGAGATTGTCAGTGACACGGAGATATGAGAGAGATATAAGTCAATTCACATGGCGTGCTCAAAAGAAACGAGTAGACCGCAAAAACAAAGATTTCGTTTTAATCCGGAGCAGGCAGACTCTTAGATGTTCATTCATTGTTCTCACGGGCAGTTCAAAACCAGGCAGTATGTCTCATGTGAAGTGCGATGCGATCCTAACCTGTCTGTGAAAGCGCCACACGAGCAAACACACTCAAATCCAGACTGAGGGCACACTCACACATTCACTGCCCAACGGCATGTGACGTTTGTATTGCGAACGATCGACAGACAGACAGACAGACAGACAGACAGGCAGACAGGCAGATAGATAGAGACAGACACTGAGATAGATAGATAGATAGATAGATAGATAGATAGATAGATAGATAGATAGATAGATAGGGAGCTCACTTCTCTCAAGAGAAAAGGTGGAGTTAAGGGAAGAAAAGAAGATTTTCTTTCTCAAATTAAAACACTTTTAAGATGCGCATTTTCCCAAAGCACTCTGTTGTATGTTATTTTTAAATGCAGCCATTATTTTACTTGAAATGAGAAAATAACATGTATTTATTATTAGTGTAGGCTAGTTATTTATAATTAATCCAGTTAAATATGAAATCAAAATAAACATTGTTGATGTTTATTTTGATTTAACAGTCAGTCGTTGACTACATACAGACATTGTACCATTAGGCTACTGCAATTGAAGTAGCCTAAGTTCAATGGCACTGAATCATAACGCAAGCTACTGTACGTTACAATGTTCCGGACCTTCGCTTGAGGACATTTTCTCTAACTGGACCTCTATGAATTTTAATTGAGTGCCCCTGCTCTAACTGGACCTCTATGAATTTTAATTGAGTGCCCCTGCATTAGACAAACGGAAAACATTGTCTAATTTGAAGTCTAATTCACTTATTGCCACCAATGTTATTTAAAGATCTCCCTACCCTCATAACACCAATACCTTCTCCTTCCATTTGCTTTCTAGGAAACACATTTATCTGTAGATAACGTGCAACAACATTTCAACAAGGGATGCACGATAATTATTGGACCGATAAATTATCGGCCGATATATGGCCATTTTGTATTATTTATTATTCCGATAATTACATTTTTGCCGATAAATAAGAGCCGATAATATGAGGCCACGAGGCTTTGTTTTTGCCTCTGAATCTGAGCATATCATTGTCGCACACTCATGATGTCACGAGTGTGCCTGTAGCGCTGCCTAGGGCAAAACAAGGCTGCCGCCAGTATGGCTGGTTTTCACAGTTTTAGATTATCGCAACACTATTGCAATTTGCAATCCATGTCCCGACCCACACGCGTTCCGAGAGGAGGAGAAACGTCTGAGCTGGCATTACATTAAACCAAACATTGCGAGGATGCAGCGGATGTGTTTAGCGTTTACGTTAGCTGCTGTGGCTTCAGGCTAGCAAGTGTTAGCTCAGCTAGTGCGGCCTACACTCAGGCTCGCCACTCGCTCGCCAGACAAACCACCTGTTATGATCAAACAGCCCCACATTCAAAGCACTGCATACTCACAGAGCTGACATTCATATAGAAACTAATAGAAACCCCTTTACCCGAAATGAAACGTGATTGTGTCTTTAACAGGGACTTAGTTTGGAGTTGAGCGTTGTAATGTTAGATATGCAGCTGGATAGAGCCACGACCTGTTTGGAGACCAATAATAAGAAAAACATATGTGCACACATTACCTAAAAAGCATCAGTCAACATTTAGTGTCTTTTCTTTAATCTGGTGGCAGCATTTTTCAGTAAAAAGTGAAACGACACAGATGATGGTTTATAGTAGGGATGTTCATTTTGAAAATTTTCCAAAATCGATAATCGGTGAAAATTAACGATCAATTATCGATTATCGATCATATTAATACTTAGAAAATTTTCAATTTTTTCAATTTTTTTTTTTTACAAAATGAATGCCTATGGCAGAAAATACGAAAGACAACGTGTTCTCCTCAATGAACTCTTTATTTCAATGTGTCTCCTCTCCAACACTGCTGTCCCCGGCGCATGCCGGTGTGAATTTCTCATGTTTAAAACAGTTTTGTTGGCACAAAGGCCCGTGCCCAGCCAGAAAACTAGAGACTATATGAAGCTCCACCTCACGTTAGTCGGCTGTGCAATGGAGTGGGGCGAGGAGGAACGAATTCCACCCAAACCTAGTCCAAAAAAAAAAAAACTTTTTTTTTTTTTTTTTTTAATAATTAAAAAATCGATCCAAATGCCACAGGATCGATTCCAATCCTTAACGATCAATTATCGATTTTCGATAATTGATGAACATCCCTAGTTTATAGTGAAACTTTCCATGCCTGCCCCATTCACTGAGAACTGGCCCCAATGCAAAATTCGAATAGGTCAGTAACATGACAATAAGAGTCTAAATTACTATGCATTTTGTCATTGTGTTTTATCTGTAGAGTAGACTAAGCTGTCATAGGCTTGCCTTTCCGTTCTATAAAAGCCTTTATTGTTTCTATTGACTATAATTGAGTGATACTTTACTAAAACAATCATATATTATAACAGATGTGTTCCTTCTTTTGTGTTTTGTTTTGAGAGTAGTGATCTCATTAGATTTGGTTTTTAGGTCAGAGCTTTGCTCACTACATCTGCCTTTTGTCTTCTTTTTTTACCCCAGGTGTGCATAAAATACAGGCTAAGAACTTATTTTTTTTAATAATTATACATTTTTAAATTATAATAATTATCAGAATATCGTATCGTTATCAGCCAGGAGAAGCCGATATCTATCAGTTATCGTATCAGTTGAAAAAAATCCATATTGTGCATCCCTAATTTCAACTAATGTAGCAGCAAAGTTGAATGCCCTTGGAAGATTTTGGTGTGAGATGAGCTTACGGGGGTCTGGGGCTAAATTCAGTTCCCTGCATCAACTCACAGGTGGTCATCTTCACACCTGAATGAAAATGACAAGGCCAGCATCTCATGCAAAATATTTACCTTTGCATTTAGCTCCTGAATGGGAAGTCATATGTTTGGTTGCTAGTCCTTTTGGTGGTTAAGAAGAACTAGGGGTGTAACAGTTCACCAAATTCACAGTTCAGTTCACAGTGGTGTCACGGTTCGGTACATTTTCGATACAGAATCAAATATAAATGCCAGAGAAATGTCCTTGATTTCAAAACCTTTAATTTATTTTACTTCATTATATTCACAGTCGAGTTAAAAAAAAAAAAAAATTACGACAATGTTTTTAAAATCTTTCGTCTTTTTCATCTCAGTTTTAATTTCCATGATATCCTTGTTCTACAAGGACTTGCACTCTTCAGCAATGACAGATTTGTTCGGTTGGCAATGTGTATTGAACCTAAAGGCTAAAGCCTCGTAACTAAACGGTGGTTAGGTACGAATATGCGTATTATTACACTCCTATTTGTCTTTTTCACTTCCCACTAGGGTTGCCAACAGTCCCGTATTAGCCGGGACATCCCGTATTTGGGTCAAAAGAGACGCCACTTGTCCCGTTTTTAAGGGAAGAGGCATATATATTGCGACCTGTCTGTCTGTCCCCCACCCCCCCCCCCCCCCCCCCCCGTTGGTCCGACCGTCCCGTATTGCTGGGATGGAATGTTGGCAGCCCTACTTCCCACCCAATTCACCCATTTTGTGTCTAAAAGGCAGGAAGTAACACGTGCAAGCAAAACATTAACAAGGGCCGGGGGCACTGGATCCAAATGGATTGGAAGTTGGAAACCCTTGTTAAATGTTTTACTTGCACCCGACCTGTGTTACTTCGTGTCTTTTAGACACATGAGTGAATTGGTTGGCTGTGCAACATTTCATTCTACAATATCTATAGAAAGATCATCACGATAACAACAGTGGAGCCAGATTATCTGCAGATTTGTCCGATTAAAACTAAAACAAACGACAAAACTGTATCGAATCAAGTCACACCACATCCCTAAACTCAATTCAAAACTTTATTCGGGACACAGCTCAGGGGGGTCCATAGTACAACAGACATCATACAAAATATAAATAAAGATAGAGAGAGAGAGATAAGAAAAAACACAGGTATTACAAGTATTGCACCCATGTCAATTTACATACAGGCTAGAGCGCCAGTGGTCCCACAGTCTGGATCAGAACCTGACAGAGCTCATAACAGGAGTCGTTAGTACTGAAATAATACTGTTTTCTGAGACTGACAATCTCAACTATTATCGCTACATTTGAGCAACAAGCGACGGTCAAAGGAATCTCTTGACATGAATACTCACTGTTCTGACAACACAAGCAAAGATTACTTCAGACTTTGGACAGCTAACTAGATAGCTGGCTAAATAAACCACAACAACAAACTACGTGACCAACAACTCGTGCTGTGCAGTCAGTGTCACACGACGTTACGCTCAGTGAGTTATCCAAAGAGATATGCATTTCCAGAACATCTTGTTTGCATTTCAAAACTATACGAAACTAATACTTACATTAACGTTAGCTTTAGTTAACTAACCGTTAGCTAAGCTACATAGCAGGATAGCTAAAGTGTTAGCTTCGTTAGCCTGTCTCTTGGCATGACAAGCCTGGCCATTAACGTTACAATAACAAAAACTAATTTACAAAAAAAAATCAAGTCGCGTAGCTGAGGTTCTTACCTGTTACCTCTTCGGTTTTGGCCCGATCTCCATGACTTTGGCTTCCTCCTTGTTGAACCGAGATGGTATGCTCTCTTGCTGGGCTACTGCTCTGCATAGAAACCCCAGACACCGCCGCCATCTTTCCTTCTCTCCGCCCGGCTCTCCGGGCTTCCGTAGACTATCATCCGGCGGTGTTTTGCGCAAAGCCCTGTTGCAAGGTAGGGTACATAACAGGCACATCAGCAGCATCATTCATGTGCTTGCCTGATTGAGGTTGTAACAGATATTAGATATAACTTTACTATTTAGCCATCTGGCCTGACACTGATTTAAAGACACTCGTATGGATAGAGTAGCTAAGGACACGTTTTTGGTCGGCCACCTTGCATGTTTCATATAATTTAAAACTGAATTTAATGTGTATAACCTACTGAACGACAGAACAGACCTGCCTATATCCACATCTCTTCAAGACCAAACCATGACCAAACCTTACCCGACATGTATTGTATTGGTAACCGCAGTGAGTGCAGTGCATTATGAGAAAAGCAGCAGATTCAATGGACAGATGAATACTCCAGATGGCGTTCGATCGCCACAAGTAAATGATTCATGTTTTGCCAAGAGCAGCCAGGCGCCAAAATCCAAAGGAAGGTTGAAATAATTTACATGCTCATGCACCTCACCTAATGTTAATGGATCTGAAAAGCTGAGCAATGCAGTATCTTGACAGCAGGATGTTTGTGTGTTTGTCCCCCCCTTCAATTTGTAGTCTACTCTGTACATCATTGATAAAACAATTACATTGATCAGTAATTTGGGCAAATAAACAGTGGCTGCATGCATGGAAGCAATGCTATCTATAGATGCCAAAAAATCTCAAACAGCAAAGGCAACTACATGCATGCACCGCAAATGCATGCACGCACCCACACACGCACGCACGCACGCGCGCGGGCGCGCACACACACACACACACACACACACACACACACACACACACACACACACACACACACACACACACACACACACACACACACACACACACACACACACACACACACACACACACCTGAGCCTATTGGACAGCTGAGCCTGCAGCGATGAGTGCTCTCTGGGGAGGATTTTCCCACCAACCATTATGACCTGCGTAAGAGAGGGAGCAGAAGTGTGTGCATGAATACATGTGCATTTGTGCATATATGCAAAGATATATTTGTCAACACGAGTATACACTCATGCACACATGCCGCATGCGCACACACACACACGCACACGCACACGCACACACACACACACACCCACCCACACACACACACACACACACACACACACACACACACACACACACACACACACACACACACACACACACACACACACACACACACACACACACACACACAGGGGATGGCTAGACAGCAATGGAGATGGAGAGGGACCAGATTGGCATGGTCTGAGACAGTAGGCAGACCCACAGATAGACATGAGAAAAGAGGGGAGGTGCCGCTATGTAATTGATGTGCCCACCAGGAGCTTTAGCTGGCTGCCTGGCATGGAAGAGGAGGTGGGCACCGCTGCCAAGACAGCAGTAGGAGAAAGGAAAGGGAGGCCCGGGCCTTGGGGAGCACAGTAGTGGGCTGAAACCATGCCCATCAATCAGGGCCTAGTTCACCTTGCCATGCCAAGCGGGACCCCCCTCTGTGCCGAGGGAAGGGGTGGCACAGGGAGTAAGGCTGGCACAGTAGCTAAACCCTCCCTAATCCTCCTAGCGCGTGTATCACTGCCATGTCCGAATGGCATATACAGTCCAGTGGGCAGGCGGGCCGGGACTGGAGTGAGTGTTCAGACGCTATGTTGAGATACGCATTGTTGTATATTTTTTCGTGCAATGATGGTGTGTAGAATATGAGAAATAAAATTACATATTGAAGATATAAGCTATAACTGTAATGAAATCCTAAGGAACTCACTCCCAAAGGCTCTAATCTGTGAGGTCATCAAGATATAAAATATAATGCCGCAGTATTAACACTGGAGGATGACTTTGTGGGCTGAAAGAAATGTTTGTTTGGATCCAAAAATATATAGGCTGAAAAATGTCACAGCTCCCAAATAATAGTGACATTGTCCACAAAGTCTGTCCCCACCCCCCACCCCTTGATATCACCATCAAGACATTGTTGGCACTGGTGTTTCTAGATTCAGGAAAGACTGAATGTCCACAAATCAAGGCTGAACTGTCCAATATCTCAAAAATCATAACCTATTAATTCTGTTAGGTGGATTGTCACTTCAAGTATTTGCATAAAAGGGTAGTCTTGTGACAAAATCGTTAACAAGCCACAATAGCATATTTAAGTGTAGCATTATTTTAATTGATATTATCATTTTTTGTTCTATACTATGGATTATTTAAAGGTATAGTGTGTAGAGCAATACATTTCTATTTCACTTCTGCTTTAACCTGCATTGTAATGTAGCCTACATTTCTTATATTTGGCCATTTTTTATGCAATTGATAGAGATGAGTAGCCTATGTAGTAGCTGTAGAAACACATGTATCTCATTTCCTCTGCATATTTTGGGTTTGACCACAGGAGACAGAGATGTGTGAACAGCTTGGCAACCTTCCCGAGTGCTTTGAAGTAGTAGACTACCCTCAAATGTTTTCCACCGCATTTCTCTTCTTAAACTCTCATTTTACATGATAGATGTTAATCAAGATATTTGATGCGTGGCTATGAGAGATATCAATGAGACAATGAGAAAACAACACATTTACTAGGCCTGTTTGGTGGTTTACAGGCAGTTTTATTAAGCCGGCTGTCATACGATAGTCCTGAACAAAAGACAAAGCTCTGTGCTTTCACCTATCATACAAGTTTGCGATCAGCGGGCCTGAAGGCTGGAAACGGTCCAGATAACAGTGCACCATTATCAGGACACCGTTTCCGCTTCTCTGGCACCAAGTGCCTTGAAGTGCAAGGGCAGCTGGGAAGACTAGCTGGGAGGGTGGTAGAGGGAGGGAAGAGTGAGAGACAGAGGGAGAGGGAGAGAGAAAGGAGGGGTCGGCCCTATAGGACCATTTGTGATGAGACTCATTTGCACAACGGCACTTAATTGGCTACAACAATTAATTAATGTGTTGGAAAGTTGGCACAAAAAGTTCATTTAAGAGGGTTTTAATAAGCAATTAGGGAGAAGTAACCAGTGAGGTAGAAGCAAGCACAAAAAAGATGCAAGAGAAGTAGACCTAGGCCTATATGAGCGCCAGCGATGACTTTTTGGGAATAATGTGGTCTATTTGGAAACCAGGATGTGGTTTGCTATTATAGTTACTGTGCATCCCATTGTGACTACTGATGACATTAAAATACATTATTTTTACCCCATACTTTTACAGCCCCAACTGTTCATGACCCCCCCCCCCTTCCAAAAAACAGCATTGTCTCTTCCCTCCCCCTCCCACTGTCTGCCTCCCTCTCCCACCCGCCTTTTCCTCTCTCTCTCTCTCTCTCTCTCTCTCTCTCTCTCTCTCTCTCTCTCTCTCTCTCTCTCTCTCTCTCTCTCTCTCTCTCTCTCTCTCTCTCCCTCTCTCTCTCTCTCACTCTGTGTATGAAATATTGCATGACTAATGAGTGGAGCAGGTTGAAATCCTGGGGAAGATGTCCTTGGAAGACGAATGCATTTTCAGCAGAATAATTAACTTAATTAACAAATTCGCATGCATATTCATCAGCCTATTAATGTCTCCTCTGCGCGGCTTGATGAGCAGTGGGGTAATAACCATCTCATTTGCATACCCCGTTCACACGACTCCCCATTTAAAGGCAAAATGAGAGAAGGAAACACACGCAGGAGGAAGAAGGAAGAGGGAAATAACAATAACAACAACAAAAAGAGACAACAAAAACAACATGGGAGTGAAGCGCAGCGGGAGGTGAGGAAGTGACTGGTTGGAAATACCGGTTTAAATCTGATGGGTGGACGGATGGGTGACATTAGGAGGCACAAGAGACACATGAGACATGAGCCCCAAAAGATTGACACAGGCATCTCTCTCTCTCTCTCTCTCTCTCTCTCTCTCTCTCTCTCTCTCTCTCCTACAGCTCCCAGTCAAAGCCATCTTCTCCCTCCTCTCGCATCAGCACCACTTCCTCTCCATCTATCCCATAACATTATCTTTCCTTACAGCTCAAGTCAGGTTTCTGCACAGACACTCAACCTGGTTTCATCAGCCCATCAAATGCTGTGTATTGGTAAATTGTTCATTGGAAAACACATGATCATATCAATATGGCCTCCCGTTTATCTCTCTATCTCTGTCAGTCTGTCTCTTTCTTTCCTTCCTACCATCTCTCGGGGGAATCTTCTTGGCATTGCTCCACTCCTTTCTTCTCCACTGCCAGGCTGCTGCTGCCGCCTCGACTCTGTTACCACTGTCTGTCTGCACACAACCTGGTGCTCCTAGCAACGCCACCTCTCTCTCTCTCACACACACACACACAGCACACCACCTCAGCTGAACGCACACACATGCACGCACCCTCGCATACACACACACACACACACACCACCTCAGCTGAACGCACACACATGCACGCACACACACACACACACACACCACCTCAGCTGAACGCACACACATGCACGCACACACACACACACACACACACACACTCCACACGCCACCTCAGCTGAACGCACACACGCACGCATGTGCATGCACGAATGCATGCACACACACACACTCCTCAGCTGACACACACACACACGCACGCACGGGGAGACATGGATGTAGACTGGAACTTGACTTGTTGGCAGAGGCATACAACCGTGATGCGTTTTTTTTTTTTTTTTTTTATACCTGTGGTGGAAAGAATGGAGAATGGAGTGCTAAAACAGCTATGATGTACCTTGTATTTCTGGGCTTGCCTGCTCGTTAACGCGGACTCATTCGATTTTTGTGGTCAAAGGTCAAAGATTAAGGTTACAGTGACCTCACAAACGCCATTTTCATGCTCGTTAACACGATATCTCACGTACGCCTTGACGGAATTGCTTCAGATTTGGCTCAAACGTCCACTTGGACTCAAGGATGAAGTGATTCGATTTTGGTGGTTAAAGGTCAAAGTTCAAAGTCACTGTGACTTCACGACCGCCATTTCCATGCTTGTTAACACGATATCTCAGGAACGCCTCGAGGGAATTTCTTCAAATTTGGCTCACCTCACACATCCACTTGGACTCAAGCATGAACTGATTGGTGGTGAAAGGTCAAAGTTCAAGGTCACTGTGACCTCACGACTGCCCATTTCATGCTCGTTAATGCGATATCTCTAGTTAGGGAAAAGGGACCCTAGCTAGGGCTAGGAAGGTCATAGAGAGTCGGGGTTCAAGGGGGTGTGTAGGGGGTGTGGGTGGTGGGAAGGGGCGTAGTGAGGGTTCCTATAGCTAGGGATAGGAAGGTCGTAGAGGGTTGGGGTTTGAAGGGTGGCTAGAGAGAGTGGGTAGGGGGATGTGGGTGTTGGGAGGGGGTGTGGGGGTCAAGGAAGGGTTGGGGAAAAGGGGCAGCAGCTAGGGATACGGAGATTGTAGAGAGTCGGGATTCGAGGGGAGTGTTGGGGGGATGGGAGGGGGCCAGGATCAGTAAGATGGCAGGGCTATGGAAAATGGGCCATAGCTAGGGATACAAAGGTCGTAGAGAGTCAGGGTTCGAGGGGTGGGTAGAGGGAATGGATATAGGAGGCTCTGGGTGGTGGAAAGGACCATGGTGAGGGAAGGGGCTGGACCTAGGGGAAAGGGGCCCTAACTAGGGATAGGAAGGTCTTAGAGAGTAGGCAGTGGTTGGGGGAAGTTGGTGGTTTTGGGGTAGGGTAGGACCATTTTCCATGTTGAAAAGGATTAGCCGTGTTGTTGAGGTACTCCCAAACATTGCCTAAAGTACCATAAGGCTGAATGGCCACATCACTGCACCGTGGGCTTTAAGGTATTTGTGCTTGTATGAATCTGGACAGACATGGATGTAAACTGCTGACTTGTTGGCGGAGGCATATGCCGCTATGCAGTATTTCTAGTTGTTTTTGGGGTTTTGTTCTTTAAGCAGAAGAAAGAATTCCCGCACACTATCCAGTTACTGGCTAACTTTATTACAACGTTTCGGTCACTCAGACCTTCATCAGGTAAAAATCTCTAGTTTTTTTTTGGGTTTTGTTCTTTGGTGGTGTTCTTCTGATCCTGCACTCTACAATACACTTGAGCAAAGTCTTTGACAGTCTTTCACAGGAACTGTAACAATGTATGTTATCTCTGGCTGAGCTATTCCTTCTCGAGGAATGTCCCTACTACTGTGTGCCTTCTCAATCTTCAGCGCATCATCCGCTGCGCTGAGAAGATAATCGGATGCAACCTGCCATCCCTCCAGGACCTGCATGCAGCCAGGACACTGAAGCGGTCTCGCAAGATCATGGCTGACCCCTCCCACCCTGGCCACAAACTCTTTAAGACACTCCCCCACGGCAAGATACTGAGGTCTGCCAAGACCAGAACCACCCGCCACAAGACCAGCTTCTTCCCAACCGCCATCAGCCTCACCAACAAGGCCCGGAAACCCCTTCCACCAAGGACCTCACCAACAACCCCCCCCCCCCCCCTCACACACACACACACACACACACACACACACACACACACACACACACACACACACACACACACACACACACACACACACACACACACACACACACACACACACACAAACTCACTACCTCCTCCAAAACTCAACTGAACTCCCCCCCCCCATAAAACTGTAACTCATATCTAATGTAATGCCTGTTTAACTCCGACTGTAAATTCATGTAAATCCACTGCCTATTTAACGTCTATTTAACTCAGTCTGTAAATATCATCTAAATTCAACGTAAATTCATATTTATCATCCACAGAACACTTCACCACTCATGTATTGTATATATTTACTCAATTTGATTGCACTTGCAACCTTGTGATTGTTTTTAGTTATCTTCCTACTTCTTATCTCTGTATATGTGACCGCTACGCTGCATACAGACACTAAGACAAATTCCTCGTATGTAACTTGCATACTGTGGCAATAAAAGTGATTCTGAATCTATAAGTTTCTCGCTCTCTAGTTTAAGCACTTCCTCTCTGAGTGTGCAGTGGTACAAGGATTTTCTCACCTTCAAACTCTATTTGAAGAGTTTACTTCTGAGAGCTTGTGTAGTGTTCATCCTCAGCTGTGGTGGCTTCTCAAATCAATTTGAGTTTGCTGTCACTTCCTGGGAAGTTGTTGATCAGAGTGTGCACTTGGGTTAGGATCCCCATTAGCTGCTGCCTAGACGACAGCTAGTCTTCCTGGGGTCCAAGACAAAATACACATTACATGACACGCAATAATTAAAATAAACACAAAGGACAAGAACAGAAGAAAGAATAAAAAGCAAATCTAAGCTAAGACACACAATAGCAGCCCAAGTATTAATATATGGTCTGTACAAATCTCTATACTTTAGAAAACAAACATAGAATGAAAAGTGATGTGACAAACATCATTGTGTGGGATAGTGTGTGTCTAGATGGGATCTGAGCATCCTTTTAAAACCAACCCTCCCTTTGATGGATCTAATATTGCATGGTAGACAATTCCAAGAGGCTATGGACCTGTTATTATGACAGTTTTCTTCATGTAGTTGGTTTTTGGTCTGCGTAAACTCATCTGACCACCACTCATCCATCTGGTAGAGTGTGTATGAATACTTGAACTATAAATTATGTTGTTGAAAAGAAATGTAGGAGTTTGAATTTGAATAACTCAAGGTTGGTCGTAGCCTTTTCTCAATGCTAAGCCATGTAAGACCTATATGCATGTCAGCTACGCTAGACCTAGGGGAGCACCCCAGGACCAGACTAGCTGCTTTGTTTTGTGCTATTTGTAACTTCCCTAGTAGACCTTTAGACGCAGATGACCATACCACAGAGCAATAATCCAAATCACACAGAACTAATGAACAAACAATTTGGCGAAGTAATAATGGTATAACAAATGATGCACACTTTCTAGTAATAGCAACTACTCTACCTATTTTGGCAACCACCCTGTTGATGTGCTCGGACCACGACAATGAACTGTCAAGCCAAAGTCCAAGAAGCTTCACAGTTTTACAATCTATGATTAGAACCGAAAATTATACACATAGTTTTAGATTATGTTAAGTATGAGTTTATTTGCCTTGATCCAGTTGCAAATGCCAGGCTCTTCAGACAGAACCTGGTTGAGCTCTGCGCATGTAGGGGCCGCAAAATAAAGAGTTGAATCATCGGTGTACATTGTCAGATTAGACTTATTAAGTGCATAAGGCATGTTGTTTGTGAAAATTAAAAATAGCAGAGGTCCAAGGCAACTCCCTTAAGGGACCCCGTATTCCAGGACCCTACTGTTCGATAGAGCACCATTAAAATACACTCCCTGTGAAATCGCAGACAGATAACAGATGACAGATGACAGATGGGACGGCTTTAGCTCAGGAGGTAGAGCGGGTCGGCCAATGACGCAAGGGTTGGCGGTTCGATCCCCGCTCCCTCCCAGCTGCTGTCGTTGTGTCCTTGGGCAAGACACTTAACCCCAAATTGCTCCCGATGGTGTGTAGGCACCCTGCGTGGCAGCCTGCCGCCATTGGTGTATGAATGGGTGAATGTAGACTATCTACTCATTGTAAAGCGCTTTGGATAAAAGCGCTATATAAATGCAGACCATTTACCATTTACCATAACTCCTAAGCCATAGAATCGCAGAGGGTTTAAAACCATAACAAACAAGTTTAGAAATTAAAATATCATGGTTGATCACATCAAAAGTGGCGCTAAAATCAAGCAATCCAGTACCCACACGCCTTGAGCTATTAATAGAGGTGAACCAACAATCAGACATTTGTGTCATTGCGGTGCAGGTGGAATGACCAGACCTATGCACATGTTGGGTATTTATAGCCTCTCTCAGTTGTCATCTTAAGTTGTGGACTTTGTGGACTGTCTGCTATAGACAGTTTTAACTTGACAACAATAACAACCGTCACAACCCACCTGAATATCCGGTTTACTTCCTGTATACATAGCTGAGCGCAGGCTGATATTCGGCAATTTCGGCTCATATTAAATGTCAACGTTAGTCTCCGACAGACACATTAACAAGGTAGCCTATTTCGGTCTTTATGTCTTGTAGTAGTTAGTAGTAGTAGTTGTTGTTGTTGATAGTTGCCATAACAACCACCTGTCGGAAAGACGTGCACACGCTGGGTAGGAAGCGTTGTTGTCCCGGAGGCGATTTTTTTTTTTCCGGGTGATGGCGAAGGCTATGCGAAGGCATAACCCGCCCCTCTCTGCCTCTGATTGGCCTAGCGTCAAACTTCCATCCAAATACATTCGCTTGGCTATCCTGCATTACATCTCTTTCTACAGTCTGTGGTCAGACCGTCAGACTCAGTGGGTCAGACAGACATACAGCAGTTACGCTTGCTAGCCTGCATGAAAGACACCAGTGTGTTTATGTTTTTAATATTGTAACGAAGTGGGTATTCGTCCAAGGAACTGGAGACTTGAAGTTGGTACAGGCTTTTTATTCTTGTCTTCACAATACACGCTCCTAGCAGCTAGCTTCGCTGCTAGCTCTGCAACCACCCGGTCAGCTCGCCCACCCTGGCCTGACTGGCCTCCGCCCCGGCCGCTGGTCACATATATCCCCTTCCCCCTAGGAACACACCCACACATATCAGTTCCTAGCCAAGCACGGAAACACCCCAATACCCGTAATTACCCGATACGCTACATATCCCCCACACAAATTTAATGTCGCTTCCACGCGACATGCACAACCCACACACATCCCCCTGTACCAAAACACACCCAACACAATATTTTTCCCATCACCACATCAAATTATAATTCCCCAACAACAGTCTTTTCTTTTCAGCACCCCCGTCATAATGTCCAGTTTTTCATTATTTCCTTCTTTTTCACACATTTCAATTCAAACACAAGCCCCCCACATTTTCCTTAGCTTTTCTTTTAAACCCCATTTCCATCCCCCCTTTTCCCAGCTTCACCAATTCCCCTGAAGCACTCTTTTCGGCCCCCCCTTTTTGTTTGTTCCAGTAGCAAATGCACGAACGAGCACCGGATCGACATCCTCGTCCTCCGGTCTCCACTCGCGCCCGTCGACTCTCCAGCTGACCCTGGCGTCGTCCTCCCGGCCTCGCACTCGCTCGTTTTTCCGTCCCCCTCCTCCAGGGTTGAGGACAGCAGAGCGAACACCACCGGCGTCGATCTTCCCCTCGGCTCTCCGCAGTGCAACGTTAGGGGGTGTATAGCGGTTAGGCTGGGCCGGTTCCCCCGGCGGTAACCCCTCTCGCTCACTCGGAGACACGAGCGTCGCTCTCCCGACTGTAACAACGCTGCAGACGATGTCCCTCTCTTCCCTCTGGCTGTTCACGCTCTTCCCAGCCTGCGTCTCACCTCCGGCCTCCACACTCTCAGTGCAGTCCCTGGCCAAGTGCTCCGGTGACTGGCAAGTCCAGCAGAGTCTCACCTGTCTGCCGCCTGCACGTCTCTCTTCTCCCGCTGTCCCCCGATCTCCGACAGCCTCTGGACACTCTCTGGCTAGATGTCCGATCGCGCTACATGCCCAGCAGGCTCCCTGCTGTCCATGTCGTTGTCCCGCATACCCGGTCCGTCTCCCGGAACCGCATCGGCACCACCTCGCCACGTGGCCCGGCTCTCTGCAGGTCCAACACAGTCTCTTCCGTGGCTCTTCCGGCCGCTCTCCCCGCTGCATTACCTCCGCGCTCATCAAGTCCACCCGCTGCATGACTTCTCGCAGCGCCCGCATCACCTCTACTGCCCAGGCAGGAGTTTCTTGCACCAGCCGTCCGACCTCTCTCAACACACGGGCCTCCATGCCCGCCAGCATCGAGCTGATCCCCGCCGTCAGCTCTCCTTTCCTCCCGTTCACCGATGGCCATTCTCCGGAGATACTTGATTCTCCGCGCACCATCGCACGTGGTTTTAGCAGCTAGCAGTTAGCAGCTAGCACCCCTGGTAGCTAACTTACTAGCGCTAGTTTCTAGAGCCAAAAAGCCGCACCACCCGTCTCTTTTGCCGTTCCTTCTCACCCTCTCCCCTCTCGGCCGAATCAGAGGCGTTACCGCTTTACTGTCTGGCACCAATGTAACGAAGTGGGTATTCGTCCAAGGAACTGGAGACTTGAAGTTGGTACAGGCTTTTTATTCTTGTCTTCACAATACACGCTCCTAGCAGCTAGCTTCGCTGCTAGCTCTGCAACCACCCGGTCAGCTCGCCCACCCTGGCCTGACTGGCCTCCGCCCCGGCCGCTGGTCACATATATCCCCTTCCCCCTAGGAACACACCCACACATATCAGTTCCTAGCCAAGCACGGAAACACCCCAATACCCGTAATTACCCGATACGCTACAATATAGTCATCTCTATGGTTTATAATGCTGCCACTAATCAGAGGCAGAGAGGGCCAGGGGTGGGTTATGCCTTCGCCATCATCCGAAAAAAATATTGTTTCCGGTAAGCTAGCTAGCTAGCTAATGTTAGCTGCTGTTCGGTTGGCTAACTAGCGAATGTTAGCCGTTAGCTAACGTTAACGCGTTAACTAGACAAAGACAGACATGCAGAGCTCCAAAAACAGAGCAATTCGTGATTTTGTTACTGTAGTTTCTGCAGAGTAACGTCCATGTACCTTTATGGATTGCACGGGGTCACAGTCAACAGTTAGCAGCTATGCACGAGCCATCGGGGGGAGGAAGTCCATATATGGTCCATCCGGTCATGGGGCACAGGACATTACGTCATCACAGGATAACGCGATTGGCTGGCTCAGATCTGTTCAAATCTGAGCCAGCCAATCACGTTGTCCTGCGCTGTTCGGGACGTGTATAAAAGGCGACCGGGGTGGGTGGGGGGAACCAGAGAAGAGGAGAGGGGGAGAGGGGGGAGAGAAGAGGGGGAGAGAGGGGAGAGGAGAGGGGCAGGGGGGAGGAGGGGAGAGGGGGAGAGGAGAGGAGGGGAGAGGGGGAGAGGAGAGGGGAGGGGCAGGGGGGAGGAGGGGAGAGGAGGGGAGATGAGGAGAGGGGGAGAGGAGGAGAGGAGAGGAGGAGGGGAGAGGGGGAGAGGAGGAGGGGAGAGGAGAGGAGAGGAGGAGAGCGCCACCACCCAGGCTAAGTGCCCCTCTGCTGGGCAGACACCCAGGGCAGCGACCCGACCCCCACCACCAGGCTGCCACCACCCGCCCTGCCCCTCACCCTGCCTGGGTCCCACACCCCCGGCCGAGACCCCCTCCAGAACCCCGCGCACCAGGCGGACCCGGTGCATGGCGCGACGCAGTAAACAAACTTGTTTCCCTCGTCACCAGTCATGCTGGACATCAGTACAAGTGTGAGATCCCTCTCATTCCCGCAAATATGTAACATAGCCTACGTAAATACAGTGTTGTGTAGTGGACAGGTCCGCCCATAAGGGGGTAAGCTTCTAGGGGCGTCGCCACTAGGGGGGGCGCTGGAGCCAGGCTTTTTTTTTTTAACACTAAAATATATCTCCCATCCTGAAAATGCGGCAACTAATTTATTTTTTGCAAGGAGTCGAACAAATACACAAGGCACAAGGCATGCTTGGGCAGGAGTGCTCCTCTGGAAAATAGTGCCATTCTGATGTAATCCCCCATCCGACCAGTGCAGTGAGAGGCAGCAATGTGCCGCAAGGCATCTAGTCTGCCGGAAAGCCAAAAGAAGAAGAAGAAGAACAATTGTGCGTTCCTTTATCGCAAAAGAACTGGGATGTGGAGGCTAAATGACGTCACATCCGTTTTGTTAGCATTCCATTTGCAGAAAAGGTGAGCTGGGAAGTTCACTGTTTGTTCACTGGTCAGATCCACTAGCTAGCCATTGTTAGCAATAACAGTTGATAACAAGGCATTTTGTGGCATTTTGCGCATACAAACACTGCAGCCTCAT
This sequence comes from Poromitra crassiceps, assembly GCF_964638095.1. Taxonomy (NCBI): domain Eukaryota; kingdom Metazoa; phylum Chordata; class Actinopteri; order Beryciformes; family Melamphaidae; genus Poromitra; species Poromitra crassiceps. Next base: position 1,291,611 of record NC_139626.1, on the reverse strand, counting down.
GTCCACACAGATAGAAGTAGGCCGTGCTGGGTGTACAGCTGATTTAATGAGACACAAACAAGACAGAAGTGCTAAATAGCATTTATACGATCAGCCATCTTGGATTTTTTACGTCGGGGCTGCTGAGGCTCCTACGAGTTTGGAATGGGAAATACCAGCTCTAGTGACGTCACGTCCCAGCTCATGAACTTTGACCCGGTAAGATTACCAGTTCCCAGTTATAAAGGAATGCACGACAAGGCAGGCTTGGGGTGGGCCATTTTGCTTGGGGCAGCAGCAGCTAGAGGGACCATTTATGGTGTAACACACAACACAGACAGGTGATAGCAAACAAAACAAGACCGGTTATAGCAAAATGCCAGGAGCAAAAAAAAGTCAGGATGCCAAAATCGCAAGGCAAAAAAAAGCGGGAGCAGGCAAGGGCTTTAGACCCAAATAATAATCTGTTAACAAACTTTTTTCAGTCAGCTCCGAAAGCTGCAGCGTTGATGACTAAAGCGTGTGCGGGGGGGGGGGGGGGGGGGGGGGGACGCATAGTGGCTGGACCCTTCCAGGGGCACTGCCATCTCTCTGGGCGGCCCTGGTAGTGGAAGCGATCATCTTGCTATAGCTAATGACCAGAATGGGTGTTGTTCAAACTGAACATTTATTTCTTCAACATGCTGCTGCAGAAAGGGAGATAAACAGCGGACACTATTTTCGTAGTTAAGCTATGAAGTAGCCTACTCCCCCCCGCAGCATCATGACATTGAATGAAAGTATAGGCTATTAGGCTCGTTTGAGCCTGTTTCCCAGGCGAGCCAGAAGAGGAGCCTGAGCCTGAGAGGCTAATAAAAGCTACATGTTACAGAGTAAGCTGACTATCAGTACGTTATTGCACGCATAGGCCTATCTTTACATTTAAACGTTTACATAGCAAAAATAAAAAATAGAAATAGAAGTAGGCTATGTCAGTGTTTTCCCCTGAATAGCTGAGAAAGTGGACACTGTCAATAGTTAGCACTGTGAAGCTGATACAATTCAGGTGGTGGTAATGCAACATTTAAGGATGCCAACCGCCATAAAACACAGAAGAAGAAGCTGAGAAAAAGGAAGTGCTGTGGGGTTGCAGCTGGTGAAAACCGTCTATACTGAGATGTCTTTGTCTGGGTGCTGTACTTTTGCAGCTGCATTGTCACCACTGTATTTATGGAGGATAAGTTCTATGGTTGGACTCTACTAAATCAGTGGTTCCCAAAGTGGGGGTCAGGACCTCCAGGGGGGTCGCGACTCGCGGGACACCACTGCCGGGTCCAGAGATGATTTTGAGAATGTGTGAAATTGGCCTAAAGAATATGTGAACTACAAAATGTGTGAAATACAATTTAAAAACTATTAAAAATAGCACATTTGACCATGGTTGTTCGTTTTGTTTACAAAATGCGCATGCTTCAACCACCTACGGGGATAGTGGGGGTCGCGAGCCTCTGGCACCGTTATTTTGGGCATCCGGGCTGAAAAGTTTGGGAACCCTTGTACTAAATGATCACAGCAATGATGAAAACATCTGATTCAAAGTACATTATTTGAGAACTTTCTGTTTGAGCTTCCAGCACACATTCGGCATATTGAAGGAAATCCAAATTCATCACACCTGATGACTCCATCCTCTTCTACTTTTTCCAGTTTATTTCTATCAATTCAATGACCTCATTGCATTAATATGACAGAAATCTGATTGGCTGTCTATTCCAGTTGGGAATATAACACACTTGATGTAACAAATTTATTATACAAACAACCAAATAGCCAGATTGTTCTCCCCCTATGTGTGATTATTATTATAATGCTGTAAAAGGAGCATCACATCGACAATTGACACTACTGTAATACAATTTGATCATTCCCTTATGTCAGGCATGTCCAAAGTCCCGCCCGGGGGCCAATTGCGGCCCGTGGACCGATTTTAAGTGGCCCTCGGCTTGTCTCTCAAAATATACTATATTATGTGGCCCTCCACACAGTATTTGTTAATCAAGCAAGTTCAATTCACATTTTATCCATTCACCTAATGATGACAGCACTATCATACAGTTTGTAGACAAGCATTAAGTAGCAACAAATTGCTCCTACTTGTGTTCCTACAATGCAGGCAGAACTAATGTTTCCAGATGGGAAACAAAATCCTTAGAGTACAATTGTATTGTATGTGATTTTTTTGTTTTTGTTTTGTTTTATTTTTTACATAACCCATATGATGCGAGAAGCAGCTGGGCCCCCGGTATTTTCACATTAATCTGGCCCCCATTCAAATAAGTTTGGACACGCCTGCCTTATGTAATCCTTTTCCCCATAATTGTTTTCATTGTAACTCTATATTGTCGACAATATTATATATATCCCCCCATTGACCGTTTGATGTCATTTGGAGGATAATTTCTTACTCAATAGCAATATGTCTTTAATCTAACAGTTTTTCCTTGTTTATTTCAAAGAAAGTTTTGAAAATATGTATTTTTTTTGGTCATTTGGCGGTGTGATAGGAAGAGCTGGGGGAAGGCGATTGAGATACAGAGCATTAGCTGGTGTCAGGAGGAAATTAAAGGCCAGATCGCTTTCTTAATCAGAGCACAAGCACTGTGTTAGGAAGGAATTAGGTCGACAGCTGCTGTGTCGCTACTTACCTTCCTCTCCCATGCACACACATACAGTACTCACATTATTCTCCACGCATTCTTCTGTTTCTCTCACTCCATCCTCTCTCACTCCGTCATCCTCCACCCAAACTCTTTGACTTGTCACTGTCTTTCTCATTCCTCTGCGTGCAGCCGTTCATTGTCTCTACTTCGGTATAACGGTCATGTTCCAGTCATGCTCTTTCCATAAAGCCCACCAACTTTGATATCTGTTGGCTAGTTGTTGATATCGTCCAGGGATACTCAACTTGCTTTGCCCAGGGGCCACTTTCGTGAAATGATAGAAGGCCAGGGGCCAGTTAATAAACAAACAATATACATTTTTCTGTAGCGGATTGTAGGTTTTTGGGGTGTCAGCCGGAGTTTAGTCTGACAATGTTGTGCACACCGGATAGTTAGTTAGGTTAAGTTAGTTAGGTTAAGTACACATAACTTATGACATAAGTGCCTGGGTAGCGAGCAGACGGCGGCCTTTGACAATTTAGCTGGAGCTCAGTCAAACTTTATTTCACATTAGTTTTTATTGTGAATTAGATTCTTATTCACAATGAAAACTAACGTGAAATTATTAGAAAATGGTCGGGGGTCATTATAGAAAGAAGGCAAAACACTAGAGTTGGACAGACATACTGTACCGTACAGTATGTCTGTCCAACTCCGTGCAGCATGTACGCATGTACAGCATGTATGGCCAGAATGGGCGTCTCGGCCTTAAATACGGGCCTAACGCTATCTTACCCCCTGGCGTTAATTTAGCGTTTAGCGCTTTTCAAAACCAGGCCTTATTCAGTGCGCCGGGGATATTACTGTGCGTAAATGCGCGCAGCTCTCCTCTGCCATCTCACTCTCTCTCCCCCTCTCTCTCTCTCACTCCCTCTCTCTTGCGCGTCAGACAGGCACAATGACCGATGAAAAAAAAAAGTTGTTATAGCCTACCGTAGTTTTGAGCCCCTGTCATTCAGAGGCTGTTGCATCCTGTGCAGTGGGGCAGAAGAAAAGGTAGCGAGAGAAAACGATATCATTCTGCCCAAACTTTCACCAATCTAATCTCATCGTGACATCCAGGGATAGGCTATATTTTTCTAGCTGATGTGTTTAGAACATTCTTTTCAGTTTGATCTTGCTATAGTGTAGCGTATTTACATGCTTGCTGTATTTAAACTGCAGTGAGATTGGTTTGAGAAGCATAATAATATGGAATAATATATATGGAGACAGACGGGGATGAAAGAGGGAGGGGGTTGGGCTTTTCTGACCGGATTCGATCGCTCCGTGGAATGGAACATGAAAGGGACATTGTGATTCGTTTACTGCACTTCTGCAATGAGCTGTGAATAATTCGACGCTTAAAAGGCGTGGTTATAATGCTTAAGGCCGCGTGTAGCGCCGACACGAAAATAGGGACAGCGCCGGTCCACGGCCACTAATATGGGCTGTGCCTGGCGCTAAGCGCAAATTTAAGGCCAGTGGGACGATAGGGCCCCAAGTCCGTATTTCCGTCCGAAATTGCCGCATGAAAAAAAAGAATACGCCCTCATTTGTGTCAATCATCATTGACACACCGAGTACGACAATTACAGTTTTTCCTGGTTGTTTAAACAGATTTTTGGGAACATCAGACACAATGTGCACAATCTCTAACTCATTTACCAACTGCTAAACCAATTCTGCTAAACTCCAAGCACATTTTCCTGCTTTAGACTCATCTTCCCATTCCATACCACACATTTTCCTGCTTTAGACACATCTTCCCATTCCATACCACACATCTTTCAGCTCACTAAACACAATTCTCCATATCTTGCACACTCTTCCTGATTTTCCACTCCTGATGTTCACTCAGAACACACTGCCAATCACATTCCTAAACTCCAAAGGCTGTTGTGCAATTTGCAATCAGCAATACAACAATATATGTCGATATTTCACATCCAACAGGTGAAACACTGAACATGCAAAGTCCTGATTCCACTGCTAAGGCATTCCTACAGTGTTTTCCATTCATATATAGTGTTTTCCATTTTGCACATCAGTGTTCAATGGTGTCTGTTTCCCCAAAATTCTAAGCACAAAACACTCGTGTTTTGTGTTTTAGCAATTGGGGAAGAATGTATTTGTAATGCATTCCATTCAGTTTGCTGTTGGGTCTGAGATACAGTATAATATTTTCTTTTTTACTACATTTCTGTAGCTTTATATTTGGGTATTTTACGAAAGGAGAAAATGCTAGCCTACAACATGAACATGCAAAGGTATCATTCTCCTGATCATTCATAAAGTGTTTTCCATTCATACTATAGTGTTTTCCATTTTGCACATCAGTGTTCAATGAGTGCTTGGAATGTCTACTCGTATGATGTATGTGTTTGAGTTTTGAGAGCAAAGTGTGCTTGTGCAAAGGAAGTGTAGGATTTAGCATTTTGTGCTTGAGTTTTGAGGGCAAAGTGTGCTTGTGCAAAGGAAGTGTAGGATTTAGCATTTTGTGCTTGAGTCCTGAGATTTGTGTTTAGGATTTTGAGGGAGTGAGGTAGTGAATCAGGGAATATGTTTAAACAACCAGGAAAAACTGTAAGTCCATCATTTAAGTTTTCGGACGAGGTTCGATTTTCTGCGTTTTTCAAATCAGTTAATAGCTTTTTGCTGGCACCTGTCTGTGTTTTCAGATGCTGGATTAAAAGACACGCATACGAAAACAATCGGACTGTGTGTGCAAGGATCTTAACACCGCAAAATCATGACTAACATCCTTCGCCAATTTTAATGACTTCGGACCCTTCAGGGCCTCGCCTGTTCAATTGGCATACACAGCGCACATTTGCTCAACTTTGCATCACTGATGACATCACAATTTCTTGAGTGACCTCACATCATGGAGTGCTCCAGTGACATCACTGATGATGTCACAATGTATGACATCATCAGTGACATTGTTACTGACCAATCATCACAAATCTCAGAATGTGACCAAAACATGTCACTAAAATCACAGACAGACAGAGAGACAGAGCCCACTTTGGCAATTTTATGTAAAGAAGATCTGATGCTGATGCTGATAATGATGATGATGATGATGACACAAAATGTGACTAACATCTGCCAATTTGAATTATGATGCTGATTTTAATTATGATGGATGATGATGATGATGATGTTATCAGTGATGATGACATCAGTCGTGACATTGTGACATCATCGACGCACAATTCCTCATACTGCATGATCAGCACGAGTGACATCACTGATGATGGAATAAAGGCTGGTCAGGCGTGTGTGTGGTTTTGGTGATCTGTGCGTGCGTGTGTGTGTGTGCTTGCGTGTGCGTGCGTGCGTGCATGTCTCTCTGTGGAGTAGGCTGCAGGGTATTTTTAGCACTAGCACTGGCTCAACAACAGCGCTCTGGCTGACCACGTGTTTCGGCCGACCAATGGTTCCATTTAATCAGTCAGTCAGTCACTCACTCACTCACTCATAGTCACGGACATTCAGGGATGTAGAGCTGGTCCCGCTTGTTGCGGACCAGCTAAAAAATGATCTAGAAAAAGACAGTATGGCTATACAGTGCAAACAAAGCACGTGGAAGAGAGAAGGGAAGAGAAGTGATGTGATGTGAAGAGAAGAGAAGAGAAGAGAAGAGAGAGGAGAGGAGAGGAGAGGAGAGGAGAGGAGAGGAGAGGAGAGGAGAGGGGAGGGGAGGGGAGAGGAGAGGAGAGGAGAGGAGAGGAGAGGAGAGGAGAGGAGAGGAGAGGAGAGGAGAGGAGAGGAGAGGAGAGGAGAGGAGAGGAGAGGGGTGTGTGTGTGATGCGTGATGGATAGAAATAGTTTTTGGGTCTATTCCAGCAGGCTCAGTAGAACCCCCTGTGGCTGATGGATGAGCTGTCAGTGTTGAGATCTTCCATGTGCACCTGAGATGAATGGACAAACAGCAGTGGTCCTCTCCCTGTCTATCCATCTTCTTCTGTTTAGGTGCACACTGGCCAGTTGTCTCCCACCCTCCTTCCTTCACCACACACACACGCACACGCACACACACACACAATATGGGTTTTTGCAATACCGTTATATCTAGACTGAAGTTGATATTAGCAGATATCTGCTGCCGATATTGAACATAATGTTTAAATGTGATGCATTCATGCCCCACAAAATACAATTAACCGTGTTTCTCCATCAGTATCTTATTCATTTCAGGGCAGACAAAAACACACTTTGACACCACCATGCAACAATAACAATGAAATCCATCTCAATGTAATTACTTTGTAATACTCTAATAATAATAATAATAATAATAATAATAATAATAATAATAATAATAATAATAATAATAATAATAATAATAATAATAATAATAAATAAACATAGTTGAACATTTACAATGAATAAATAAAATGGAGAAAGAAAATAAGATTTCATTGCAAGTTTTTATGTAGCTGGGAACCATAGATGTGGTCACACATATCACAACCCTTACCCGCTTCATGTTGGTCTTATTGTCTTATTACAACTGTGTGTCAGAAAAGGAGGGCTGGTCACTAAGGTCAGGAGTCAGTTCACTTTTTAATTTGGTCAATTTGGTTGATTTCAACTGGAATGACCCCAATTCTGTTTGCCAGCATCTTTCTGGGGACCTCAGCCTTTCTGGCACGTGAGGTTCAGGAAATGACAATAGAAATGAGAACAAAGTGGCAGGTCTCAATGTTCAGGTGAGGCATTCCAGTTGTGACTTTTGTGGATAGAGAGCTAAAATGCTGTAAAAGTTGACATTTCCCCTTGATTTGAAATGTCATGTCATTCAGTTGAGTGGAATTAATCCCTAACCAAATGAATCCATGGTGGTGAGATTATCAGGGGTGAGAAAACAGGTGAATTATTTACTAAGCTCTTTATACCTCTAGAACAGGACCAATGATTGGTCAGTCTCTTACAAGGGCTTCACCTAAAATGATAACAGCCCCATGGGACCAATGTCCATTTTCATTTTGTTGGTTTCAAAGGCGAATCTTAGTCACATCGTCTAAATGGAAATAGCAGAGAATGCATAGCTGACAAAGAACATGCACCAATGCACCATGTTGCATTAAATAAACTATAGGCAGTTAAAAAACAAGTAGACTATGCTTTGTCCCTTCTTTTTTGTAGCAGGAATACCATGCTGGTTGTATAAACTGTCCTTACAAAGTTAGTTAGGTTCACATTATGGCTCAGGCACACTTTAACCTGAACCACTCTGTGTCCTCTCCAAGCGGAAAGGTTTAAAAAACATTTAATTAGGCTTTTGGCATGGCTTCACTTTTAGCCCCAAGGTGTTGGAGGGGCTTTTACAGACTTGATCCCTTTTAGAGCCTCGCAGATGAAACGTTAAACAGGATCAGCAGACCCTATAGTCATGCTGCTGTGTCGTGGCGTGTAATGTCCTGTGTAATGTCCTGTTTGTTTGTATAGTGTATTGTTGTCGATCGGTCAGATTCAAACTGAAGGGGCACCGATCTCTGCCTGTTTCAAACACTGTGTTTTGTGTTCCCATCGTGTCACTGCCCTGAACACTTTACAATAAGGGTCACTCAATTAAAGGTTAGTTAATGCTTAATAAGCATTGGATGCTTATTAAGCATTAACTAACCTTTAATTAAGAGTTACTTAATGTATCTAATCATTTACTAATGGTGTTCATGCCTCATAACCATTCATTTACTTATTTAGTTAAGGGTTAGGGTTAGGGTGAAGGTTAGGGTTAGGGTGAGGGTTAGGTTTAGTTAATGGTGAGGGTTAGGGTGAGGGTTAGGTTTAGTTCATGGTGAGGGTAGGGTTATGGTTAGTTCATGGTTGGGGTT
>NC_139626.1:1275605-1280605 GCF_964638095.1 Poromitra crassiceps | reverse complement strand
CTGGCAAGTGGCAAATTGCCAGTTGCGACTAGCAAAAATCAAGTAAAACGCCACGTTAACTGGGAGTTCCTACTCACAAACTTAGCTATGATTTCTCAACCCCCAATTGTTCCCAGCGCATCATTTGACATCATGATTGTACCAATTCAAAACATATTTTTTACACATTTTCATATTCTTTTCAACAATAGCAAGCCTTCAGACCAATCAGCATACCAATACAATAGTTGGTTAAACCCATACAACTAAACATTAATGTTGTTATTAGCTGTTAGCTTAGATAGCTAACAGGCATCCATGGTTTTTAGACTTGAAGCCTGAAGGTCGAACGCACGTAGGTCAGAGGTCAGCATTTGCCACTTGACTTGCCACTTGCCAGCTCCTACCATAAACAAATGCAGCTCTTGGACTTAAGCTTGGTTCTAGGAGTTGAAACCACACGATTCAATATTTTCTTCTTTCTTTTCATCTGAAGTTTGAACGGAGTGGTTTTGTTTGTTGGTAAACAGAGAACCCTCTGTGTGTTTGTTGGTAAACACAGAACCCTCTGTGTGTTTGTTGGTAAACACAGAACCCTCTGTATGTTTGTTGGTAAACAGAGAACCCTCTGTGTGTTTGTTGGTAAACACAGAACCATCTGTGTGTTTGTTGGTAAACACAGAACCCTCTGTGTGTTTGTTGGTAAACACAGAACCCTCTGTGTGTTTGTTGGTAAACACAGAACCCTCTGTATGTTTGTTGGTAAACACAGAACCCTCTGTGTGTTTGTTGGTAAACACAGAACCCCATATGTTTGTTGGTAAACACAGAACCCTCTGTATGTTTGTTGGTAAACAGAGAACCCTCTGTGTGTTTGTTGGTCAACACAGAACCCTCTGTATGTTTGTTGGTAAACAGAGAACCCTCTGTGTGTTTGTTGGTAAACACAGAACCCTCTGTGTGTTTGTTGGTAAGCACAGAACCCTCTGTGTGTTTGTTGGTAAACACAGAACCCTCTGTATGTTTGTTGGTAAACACAGAACCCTCTGTATGTTTGTTGGTAAACACAGAACCCTCTGTGTGTTTGTTGGTAAACAGAGAACCCTCTGTGTGTTTGTTGGTAAACAGAGAACCCTCTGTATGTTTGTTGGTAAACACAGAACCCTCTGTGTGTTTGTTGGTAAACAGAGAACCCTCTGTGTGTTTGTTGGTAAACAGAGAACCCTCTGTGTGTTTGTTGGTAAACAGAGAACCCTCTGTGTGTTTGTTGGTAAACAGAGAACCCTCTGTGTGTTTGTTGGTAAACACAGAACCCTCTGTATGTTTGTTGGTAAACAGAGAACCCTCTGTGTGTTTGTTGGTAAACAGAGAACCCTCTGTATGTTTGTTGGTAAACAGAGAACCCTCTGTGTGTTTGTTGGTAAACAGAGAACCCTCTGTGTGTTTGTTGGTAAACAGAGAACCCTCTGTATGTTTGTTGGTAAACAGAGAACCCTCTGTGTGTTTGTTGGTAAACACAGAACCCTCTGTATGTTTGTTGGTAAACAGAGAACCCTCTGTGTGTTTGTTGGTAAACAGAGAACCCTCTGTATGTTTGTTGGTAAACAGAGAACCCTCTGTGTGTTTGTTGGTAAACAGAGAACCCTCTGTGTGTTTGTTGGTAAACAGAGAACCCTCTGTATGTTTGTTGGTAAACAGAGAACCCTCTGTGTGTTTGTTGGTAAACACAGAACCCTCTGTGTGTTTGTTGGTAAACACAGAACCCTCTGTGTGTTTGTTGGTAAACACAGAACCCTCTGTATGTTTGTTGGTAAACACAGAACCCTCTGTGTGTTTGTTGGTAAACACAGAACCCTCTGTGTGTTTGTTGGTAAACAGAGAACCCTCTGTGTGTTTGTTGGTAAACACAGAACCCTCTGTGTGTTTGTTGGTAAACACAGAACCCTCTGTGTGTTTGTTGGTAAACACAGAACCCTCTGTGTGTTTGTTGGTAAACACAGAACCCTCTGTGTGTTTGTTGGTAAACACAGAACCCTCTGTGTGTTTGTTGGTAAACAGAGAACCCTCTGTGTGTTTGTTGGTCTGAAGAAATGCTGTCAATGAAAGAAGGAGTATAATGCCGGCACACTTGCTCCATGCCATGTTTCGATCTGACTGGGATCTTCATCCGGTCCAAATCTTTGAAAAATGGAAACCAACCACACCCATGTTTAAACATCATGCACGCCCATAGGCTGACAAGCTCCATGATGGAAGGTGTGGTTAACCATCCAAACCGCGCAGGGTGATGAACGTCGAAAAATAATTAATAATTCAATAAAGTAGCCTACGTATAAACACGTAGGCCTACATAGTGAAGAACAGTTAATACAAAAGCCATATTTCAAAAATATCAAACATACAGATGCAACATCCCATAGCCTACACTGTATGTCAGAATCTACATCAAAAGCGTACAAATGGTGACCATGCTCTTACCAAGAAGGATGACATCCAGACTGGTGCAGTGGTAGCACTGTTGAGTCACAGCAATAAGATCCTGGGTTTGACTCCCGCCTGGGCCACTCTTGGCACTGGGGGTGCGTTCGGTGCCTAGTGCCCAGGTGGGCTTGTGAAAAGGGCCTTTCTGTGTGGAGTTTGCATGTTCTCCCCGTGCTCACTTGGAGTTTCCTCAGCATCGGTAAGGACCACCACTAAAAACATGCAGGAGATCATTGCCTGATCAGTGACGACGACGACGACGACGACGACGACGACTGAAGTTAGTCCCCGGGCTGTACTGAAAGCGGCCCACTGCTCCTGGCCTGTCCCCTGGAAGAAGGACGCCTCGATGGGAAAAAGCAGAGACTCAATTTCTGCATGTGTGTTTGTGGTCGTCACTGCATGTTGTGGTGTGTTGTTTGATGAATAAAGAGACAAGCATACTTGACCAGTTTCATTTTGTTATTTCGTAAGAAAAAAAGACACAAACCATAAGATGCCATAACCACGTTCCACACTGTAAGTTCTACAGTAAGTTCCCCGACCGCCCCCTTCACACACACACACCCCCACAGTGATGCAGAGGGAGAGCTGATAATCTCTTTGAATCTGAGAAAGCAGCACGGTCTGCTGTGTCAACACCTCATCTCAAGCCTGGCATCGACACACACACTCCACTTTGTTTACTTCCTCTCAGCACTTGGGGAGGGGTGGACCCGGGGAGGGGTGGAAGAGCGGAGGGGTGGACCTGGGAAGGGGTGGAGGCCGGGAGATGTGTGTGTGTGTGTGTGTGTGTGTGTGTGTGTGCGTGCGTGTGTGTGTGTGTGTGTGTGTGTGTGTGTGTGTGTGTGTGTGTGTATTATATATATATATATATATATATATATATATATATATATATATATATATATATATATATATATATATATATATATATATATATATATATATATATATATATATATATATAGTTATATAGTTAATTTGCAAAAACAGGTAAACGTCATTCTTAAAATGAACAAACAACATATGTTTGATACTCCCTGGAGTGCACATAGAAAACATTATTGAGGTGATTTATGTTACAATTATCAGATGAATATGTTTTATTTATGATTGATAATAAAAAATTCCCAAAAACAAATGAATTACAGTATAAATTGTGTGTGTGTGTGTGTGTGTGTGTGTGTGTGTGTGTGTGTGTGTGTGTGTGTGTGTGTGTGTGTGTGTGTGTGTGTGTGTGTGTGTGCGTGCGTGCGTGCGTGCATGCGTGTGTGTGTGTGTGTGTGTGTGTGTGTGTGTGTGTGTGACTCCCAGGCAGATTGTTTCACCCTGGTCCTGAATGGAGAAGTTGAAGAGAGGAGATAATGGAGAAAGCACACAAGAAGTGGAAGTATACCCTTTCTTAATATTCCAGCACAAGCAGAAAGTCCCATTGGGGCCTGGTAGCAGGTAGGACAGGTATCTGCCAGGTGGATTTCATTTAAAGCTTAGTGAAATAGGCCCATGCATGCTGGCCACCGTCCATATGTTCTTGCCCCCGCTCACACATGGCAGAAAGCACCCCAGATGTACATTATACACAGCAAATACCATATTATTACACTATACATAGTGTATGAGAAGAGAAACTATTTGCGGGGCCTTGACAGGAGATATCCAGCCTTGGGTAAAAAAACAAACAGGTATTCGTAAACAATTACCAACACAAATGTAAAAAGTTATTTTCAGAATATTAATAAAAGTCCTACAAATCGGTGACATTTTCATATAAATAAATCTCCATACTCTTTATCCTTGATTGATAACAATAATAACAAAATAGTGATTCAATAGATCATGGCAGCTTTTACATTTTCTGTTCTAAATTACATGTATGCAACAATAACAAAAGTATGTTTGGAATTACAGACGTTCTGGGTAGCACCTCTGGCAGCAGAGGTCTCTAAACTTGATTGGTTTATCTCAGAACATGCATATAGACCCCTGGCATGAGATACTGTATGTTGTAGAGGGCTGATATTCCAAACCTCGATACAGATTTTGATTGGGATGAAGTTTGGTATAATACTCTGTTGGCTTCGAGAAACCCGGATCACCAGCAGATCCACTCCAACTTTGTACACAGAACTATATGATGCCAGGAAGCTCTGTTCAATGAAGATTATTCCTGATCCCAATTGTAAACTATACTCCACAGTAGGGATGTAATGATAACCGGTTTTAATGATAACCGTGATAAAATTCCTCCCAAATTATCATTATCATTAAAACTGTGGTACTGTGATTACCGTGTTACCGTGATTACAGTGCTTTGAAAAACATGGTAAATACTGTGCATCATCAACCAAAGTCAGCAACCGCCTCCCAGATGCAAACGTGCAGCCTTGGAGAAATGATTTCTGTGAGTGTATTAGTACTTTATGAACATTTTCAGCACATTTTAACAAACCGTGATAATACTGATAACCGTGATAATTTTGGTTCACTATAATCGTGATATGAAATTTTCACATCGTTCCATCTCTACTCCAGATAGT
>NC_139626.1:1048530-1272905 GCF_964638095.1 Poromitra crassiceps | reverse complement strand
GATCCATAATTGATACCCTTGATTGTAAATGTGCAACCTACCTCCGTGCCGGAGCTCAGTGACGGGGCAAAGCGGGTTTGTTTATACCATCTCTCTCCGGGTGGGCATCACATCCACAAGCCGCGCACGGATGCGTCTGCAGGCGCGGCACTACAATACTATTAACAGCGCTATTATCCTACCACCCTGCTCTTTCTGGGCGCTGATATCCCCAGCCCAAACGCGTGGAGGGAGCCCGTGTGGCATCTCAGAGGCAGGACTGGGTGGGTTACATACCAGCTCTGATGCCAGGCCCATATGGCTGGCACGTCATTGGCAAGAGCCATCACATGAGAGCCGGTGATTGACATGCGGCCGCATTCACAGAGACTGGCTTCCCCTGGGGGAGAGGGACTCGCCATCTGTCACTGAGCTGAGAGAGAAAATGGAATAAGGAGAGAATAGAAGGGGAAATAACGCATTGAGAAAAAAAAAAAAGAGAACAATAGTATCCTAACCATATAGCCTATATGTTTAGAAAGATGCTATTCAAATAGCACAGAAAACAATAGGAATATGATTATAATGGAATTGTGATTATGTGAATATGGTGAATATAGCATATCATTAAGAATACAATAAGGTCCAAATTAACTCACTATTGAGTACAAGATCCATTGCAAGCCCCTATAGGGTATTAATGGAATATTATAGTGATATACTGGCCTACTGGCCATTAAAAAGGAAAAAGAAAAAGAAGGAAAAACAATAAACACCAACAACACCAACAACAATGATGACAACAACAACACAACAACATACTAACTTGTCCAGCTTGTCCATGTTACTCAAAAGCAAGGTTATGTGTGTGTACGAGCGCACGCACGCACACACACACGCACGCACACACGCACACGCACGCACACACGCACACGCACACACACACACTCACACACACACACACACACACACACACACACACACACACACACACACACACACACACACACACACACAGAGACACACATAACCTTTTGAGTAACATGGACAAGCCCTATAGTCAATATAGCCAACCACAGTGAATTTGCCATTTTTCATGAGCTATGTTGCATGTGAATATTATAGATATTCAGTTCCTTCTGACACAAAGGCCTGCAAATAATAAAGATCAGAGTCAGGGTGCAATTGCCTAAACGAGTCAATTGAACTGGGCTAAGCAGAGCATCTCGAGCTGGTTTGGGTTGCCAGGCCTGGCACAGGTGCCAGTGGGCAGGCTGGTGCCAAAGGTGGCACACAGACACAGATTGCAGAAAGGAGACCGAAGACACTGAAGACGGGGCAAGAGCAGAGGGAGAGCGGGGGAGAGAGACGACGAGAAAGAAAGACACTGAAAGAAAAAGAGAGGTGAAGGAGAAATACAGTTAGAGAGAATGGTCATTCTGCAATAGAGCTGCTGAAAGCTGATCGTCACTATAGCCATCACCATGTTGCTGGATTAGCCATACACTCCATTGGCCACTGCTCGGCTCACTGCATGTGCGTGGGCAGCTTTCTCTGTTTTCACGGAACAATAAACAGACTTGCTTGACAGGATTGCAGTGTTTCTTGTATGGCTGTCCATTCCTGTCCTGTATTGATGAAGAGACAGGGCCGGGTCACAATGTCCTGTATTGATGAAGAGACAGGGCCGGGTCACAACATGACATGAGTTCATTGTATTATCATCCTGAGGGACACAGATGCAAACAATGGTCAAATGGCACAAACCGGCCATTCGATGTCTGACTAATTTGATCTTTTATTGAAAAAGTTCTGCTCAATTTTCAAATACAGAAGCTCTGATTACCTTTCCACATGGTTCACTTGTTAGTCTGTGAGCCACAGGCTGCTATATAACATTTCTCTCAGTAAATCAGGCATTCAGTGTTCTGTGTATAATAAGATTAGAATAAGAATAATAAGAGGATGAAATAAGATCCCATTTCCAATTTTGTGTGATGTTTAATCTAAGCAATGCTAAACATTCTATATACACACAACAAATTGACATACACTTCTAATGACCTCTTCTGCTGTTCTAATGACCAATTATCCACTTAAAAGAATAAACAATTTACTTTGAGGAATGAAGCCTGCCGAACACATCTCAGTTTCCCATTAGCTAACAGAAGAATGATTGAATCGGTTTGTTTTGTACCTGTGGGGTTTTCTTAATCAGTGTGTTTTACATTATGTACCACAATAGTGATTTGAAATGCTTACTAACCATGGTAAAGGCATACTGTTTTTTTCTGGTTGGTAATTTTTTGGTCTATAAAAAAAAAACTTGTTGAGAACATAAGCAACGGTGGATGTTCAGTTACTTACAGTTTCTACCCGTGATTGATAAGAGCTTTACCAATTTAGGTTTTAAAAAATGAGTAGTGAGGACAGATCTTGACCACATTGAGTTGATATGTTTCTCAGTCAAGCAGAGGGTTTGATTTAGTGTATTTAATTTAGCCTAGCGTGACTCATTGATCCTTATTATTGATATGTGACTCATGAAACTTCATGAAAACAAACAGCAATATGCTTTAATATGAAGTCTCGAAGGATAGAGATTTGATAGTCTTGTGGTCTTTGTCCTATATAGAACCTTATGCATATAAACTCCTTTTTCATCTTATATGCAACAGAATTGATAAGATGGATTTAAACTCATAACCCAAGGGTGCATGCCTGAATCCATATTAAGCCCCAACACCCTTGTTTTTTTTAATAACTCCTTTTTGAGGAGCCATTATGGCAGCTCCAAGGCATCTAATTATAAAATGAACGAGCCTGCGCCTTTTACTTACAACAAGCAAGTACTATTTGAAGCAAAGTATTCCATCATCACGTGATTCCTAATAATATGTATATGATATCATGTTTTATGGTAAGTTATATGATGATCAAGTAAAACCTTTATTCAAACTTCAAAACATCAGAGGGTTTACATAGTGTAAATACTTCCTTAAGCTCTGTCCCATCTTCCTGTCATGTCAAAATAACATCAATAAATACTTGACATCTTGTTAACTAATAGCTATGTTTTATTAAAAAAAAAAATCCCATTCAATTCCATCAGCTGTATTTATTGAGGAAAGTATGATGTAGAAGACAGAGTGAATTTTAAGGCAGCTCACAAGAGTGAAAGAAATAATTTCTTGTACTGCCTGGGTTTGGGGTTTATTTTCCCCATAATTTATCTTTTGCATTTGACACTGTTCTTGTGTAGGTTATCATTCAAGTGGCAAATGTGCTTGAACAGGAATTGCTGCTTTCTCAAATAATATGTGGGTGACATCTACTGGCAATGAAAAGCTAGTGCACAACTGTCTGAAAACACTGATCTGATGTAATTCTAGCAGGACTTTTATACAGTATTGATCTTGTGTTTGTGTTTGCTTACCACTTGCTGGTCTAAAACTGATTATGATGATTTTGTGATGATGATGATGTTCGAATGATGAATCAATCGTCACAAGATGTTTTTGGAACGCAGCTGTTTTTTTTCTAAGGGCCATCTACCTACCATCTTTAGTAACTTGTAGTATTAATCATATATATTGTTGTTATTTTTGGATTACAATTTTGTCCACAATCTTGCAATCAAAACTTGTTTCTCAGTAATCCAATAAACAATTATTGGTTTAGCAAAAGTATCAGTAGATAATAGGTAACTCTAACAGATTACACTTTCAAGATATTTTGTCATCACAATGGAATGTTTCCTCCTTTTTAAACACTAGTTGCTGCTTAATTGTGCCAGGCACGGTTTAAAACATTATAAAAGGTCACAAATGTATGTCCAGTGAAACTGAAATTGAACTGAGCCACAGATTATATTTCCAAATTGTAAAGTCTGCTTTTTGTCTGCATCCTGTCAGCAGCAGCAGAGATCCCTGCCTTGCTCAAAGGCACTTCAGTGCAGATAAGGGTGGACCCTTGAGCTCACAAAGCCCATCTTTTTCCAGTCATGAGATCTGAGAGGAAAACGATCAGTCAGAATGATCACTGATAATTCAACTGGCAATTAAAGTGCATTAAAGGTGTCTGTGGACATTGTTATGTGTAGTGTATGGAGTGACATGAGCAAGTGCAAAAACAGCATTTAAATCCTCAGGGGAAACAACACACTCCTCTTCCACACTCTGCAACGTTACAGGCTGTGACATTTGTGCAGGTCACACGTACAGTTATTAGGCTGACTGTTATATTATTTAAATGTACTTATATTTCTATAGGGATATCAAGGCTACAAAAGGATTTCGAGACAAACAGGACATGATTCAGGTGTTCCTAGATTTACTCACCAACTATCAGGTCGCGGGGCCCCGGGGAATACTGCATCAGGTTGTTTCTGTCTGGGCTCCATCACGCTGCCTGCAGGGGGTCTGCTCCTGTTTTGGGGAAGGGAGGCTGGCCGTTCTCCCTTAACTTTGCCATGGTAGCTTCTTGTGCATGTTTTTCAAACGGACTTTCATGGCATTTCCCCTTGAGCAATGTCCCACATTTGATCACGTTCCACTACAAGACAATTGCTCTTATCAGACTGTATGTATATACGATGTATACTATACTGGGGGCCATATAGAAGAAGTACAAGACAAATGATTAGAACAAATTGAAATAAAGTTATGTTATGGTTCTGCCTCTTATACTGGGGACAGAAGGACCACTGGCATAGGGCCTATGTCTATCCTAATGGCTGAACAAACTGCAGGTCAGGTTGGCCAGCTTCACTTGCAGTGTTTAATCTTATTAGACTGATACATCCTTGGCTGGCACTAAGTCACTCTTTTAGCCTTCTGTTTAGTTTTTGTAATATAGGGATGTTCTTGTTGTTTCTCTATAACCCGGCATGAATGTATTTACTGTATATGCCATTTCCACCTTACATGGCACAACGCTGATGTCTGTCCCAGATGCTTATTAAACATTCTAGAGTGCTGGCCTTGCTTCCTTTACTTATGACACCAGTGATGTCACAATGGCTCGAGTGATGTCATCAGTGCAGAGTTACGACTGATTATGACTGATGACATCACTGATGACATCACAATTGCTTGAGTGACATCACTGATTAGATCAGGCACTGATTATGTCATAGGCACTGATCATATCATATCTCTCTCATATCTCTTTGCCAGGAATGAGAATTCAAAGGTTTTAACGGCTACTTGAGTGAGGATGGCCGAGAAGGTCCTGGTCACAGGTGGAGGTGGCTACATTGGCAGCCACTGTGTGGTGGAGCTCATTGAAGCGGGCTACTACCCCATCATCATGGACAACTTCAGCAATGCTGTGCGAGAAGGGGATGCACCAGGGAGCCTCCGCAGGATAGAGAAGTTCATGGATACCAGCATTGAGTTCCATGAACTAGACCTTCTGGACCGACCCGGCTTGGAAAAACTCTTCAAAAAGCATTCCTTCAGCGCTGTGATGCACTTGGCTGGTCTGAAGGCTGTCGGGGAGTCGGTGGAGCAGCCGTTGCGCTACTACAGGGTCAATCTCACCGGCTCCATCAACCTACTGGAGGTGATGCAGGCTCACGGAGTGCACAATCTGGTGTTCAGCAGCTCTGCCATGGTGTACGGAGACCCGCAACGCCTGCCCATCGACGAGCAGCACCAGGTGGGAGGCTGCACCAACCCCTACGGCAAGTCCAAGTACTTCATTGAGGAGATGATTGTGGACCAGTGCAAGGCTAACAAGGAGTGGAATGCGGTCCTGCTGCGTTATTTCAACCCAATCGGGGCTCATTCTTCTGGCCTGATAGGAGAGGATCCTCAGGGCATCCCCAACAACTTGCTGCCATATGTGGCTCAGGTTGCCATTGGGAGAAGAAAGCACCTCAGCGTGTTTGGGAACGACTACAACACGCTTGACGGGACCGGCGTGAGAGATTATATCCACGTTGTAGATGTGGCAAAGGGACACATAGCAGCTCTCAAGAAGCTTAAGGATAACTGTGGCTGCAGAACAGGCTACTCTGTGCTCCAGATGGTGAAAGCTATGGAGAAGGCCTCAGGAAGAGAGATCTCGTACCAGATCGCCCCTCGGAGGGGGGGTGATGTCGCGTCCTGCTACGCTGACCCTCGCCGTGCCGAGAAGGAGCTGGGCTGGAAGGCCAACTTGAACCTGGAGAGAATGTGTGAGGACCTGTGGCGCTGGCAGTCCAAGAACCCCACTGGATTATCCAACGGCCCAGCCTCTTGATCCAACTCCACCCTCTTCTAGTTTACATCATCCTCCATGTCATCGGGCCGGAGCAATCCATAAAGTTACTCATTTACTATCTCACATTCACAGGTTTGCATGATTCGCCATATTTAATTATTTTGATTCTGTACTGACTGTGATCTCTTAAAATTACCACACATGTTAGATGCAACGTGTAAAATGTCTCGTCTCTCTGTTTTCTGTCTTGCCATTTCAGTGTTGATGATGGTATTTCCTCTAATTACGTATTGCTCAATTAGGGAATAAATACATTTTCTTACTGAAGAAATTGTATGTCATATCACTACTACACCATTATGAAACCATCTGTGCTTTAATGAAAATGATTATGAAAACTTCTTCTGGTGTTGTATTGTAGTTGGCATCCTTTATGATCCATTACCGCCTCCATCTGGATTTATCCATCAACTATTTGCCTACATTCTGTCCCTTGTCCATCGATTATGAAAACAAGCGCAAACCCCGCTATATGCCAGGCCGCATGGGTGTTACTGATGACATCACTGATGACCTCATCCATCATCTGGCGAATCACATCTCCCGCTGCTGTTTGTTGTTGTCGATATGTGGCCTGATTCCACACGAGCGGTAATGGAATTGAAACATCCATAATCTTGACATCAGATATCTATAATACTGCCAAGCTAGAAGCTAAGCTAACAACAACACAAGTCAACTGTGATCTGCCCCGGATGGGGTTACAGTGCTTAGCTTCTTCTTCTGTGGAAACCACACTTCTTCAGAGAAACCACAGAAGAAGAAGCTAAGCACTGTAACCCCATCCGGGGCAGATCACAGTTGACTTGTGTTGTTGTTAGCTTAGCTTCTAGCTTGGCAGTATTATAGATATCTGATGTCAAGATTATGGATGTTTCAATTCCATTACCGCTCGTGTGGAATCAGGCCACATATCGACAACAACAAACAGCAGCGGGAGATGTGATCTATGGGATCGACACCCGGACAGCAAACGGAGTGGGCTGTCGGGACTCGCAGCAGAGGATGGTTCGTTAGATATCGATGTCATGTTCTCATAATTATATTTACAACCATAATGAACCGCGATGTCACAGAAAAGTGTCATTTACAGGGCGCGTGAATCTTGCCCCGTCTGCTCTCGTTATAGCCTGTTTGAGGATGATACGACGAGCTCAAAATCTTCCGTGGGCATCCGATTGAAGCCAAACGTATTTGGGTGAGTAAAACATCATATTTTAAGCTGGAAATGAGGACCGTGGTGTAAAAAACCGAAATTCTCCTTTAACCCTAAATGTTTGAAAATAAGAAAACCATGTGGCTTGACCAGGAATTGAACCCCTGTCCTCAGTTTGGAAGGCAAGTGTCTTACCCATTAAGCCACCATGAGGCGAAGCCAAGCTAAACTGAACTTCCTAACCTTAATCTTACCCCCCCTCCCCCCTCCCCCTAAAAAAAGGGGAAAAAGCAGTTGCGGCGACCAATCAAATGAGTTCGGGGCGTGGACATCCCGCGTTTGGGTCGCTCGGTTGGTCGCTCGTTGGTCGTTCTATGATCGTTCTGCACCTCCGAATTGCGATATTCCCGACAGCAATTGAAAGCAGCACAACGCGAGCCGAGGAGAGAGAGAGATAGAGAGAGAGAGGGGAGAGAGAGAGAGAGAGGGGAGGGGGAGAGGGGAGAGAGGGAGGGAGGGAGGGAGGGAGGGAGGGAGGGAAAGACAGAGACAGAGAACCGAAACAGGCGTAACTCAGTCAGAGTCCAGAGACACAACAGAAGGAAGGATGCTGCCCGCCACCAAGAAGCAAACTTATTCGAAAATATTTTTTAGTTTCGTGTAGAAATCGACTCTTCCAAGACTTGCTTTTTTCTCCTGGATTTCTCCGTGTGCCTGGCTGAGGCTGGGTGCCATGGACCCGCTGCTGCCCGCAGACGACGAGGCGCTGGAGCCAGAGACGGCCCAGGCCCGGGACGAGACCCGGAGAAGGATCCAGTTCTCTGTCCCCTCCTCCACCCCCATCCAGCTCGACCCGCGACAGGTGGAGATGGTGAGGCTCTGTGTGTGTGTGTGTGTGTGTGTGTGTGTGTGTGTGTGTGTGTGTGTGTGTGTGTGTGTGTGTGTGTGTGTGTGTGTGTGTGTGTGTGTGTGTGTGTGTGTGTGATGAGAGAGTGATGAGAGGGAGGTCTTACCTGGGTCACACCGTCCAACCCGTTTTTGCCTCTGCAGAGCAGTGTGCCACTTTGTGCAGCCTAAAAATAAACAGTTCTACATTACAGTTAGCCTAACACATAATCTGTGTGTGCTGTCATTTCAGATTTGTACTTATAATAATATTTTTGCCACATGCTCTTTTATATTGGTGTGGAATGTCACAATTGACTATAGTGCAGATTATCAGATTTATTTGTGGACATTTCCAGGCCAGCAGTAGGCTATTATTGAGCAGTTAAAGTGCTTCAGCCTAGCCTACAGGCCTATATGGTTATATTTCAGGTTTCATGCCAAAACAGTGTTTAGGGAAATATAAGATTTCCAATTTGAATAATCAGTTTAACAGAACACACAAGTTATTGTTACTCTGGGCGTGAGAATCAGTGTATGGTTTGCTGTGGCATCTGAAGCAGCATGCAGTGTCAGTGAGGCTGACAGAGCGTTTGCGTTTAGTGTATTTCTTGTGTTGGGTAGCCTATGACTCTGTAGGGCAGCTGAGTATGAGAGCAGCCACAGTTTTAGTAAGCCAGAAAACAAGTGATGAGGTCATTCAGAAGATGATGCACAGCGGAAGGGAAGGTGTGTGTGTGTGTGTGTGTGTGTGTGTGTGTGTGTGTGTGTGTGTGTGTGTGTGTGTGTGTGTGTGTGGGTGTGTGTGTGTGTGTGTGTGTGTGTGTGTGTGTGTGTGTGTGTGTGTGTGTGTGTGTGTGGTGTGTGTGGGTGTGTGTGTGTGTGTGTGTGTGTGTGTGTGTGTGTGTGTGTGTGTGTGTGTGGATGTGTGTGTGTGTGTGTGTGTGAGTGTGAGTGAGTGAGTGAGTGTGTGTGTGTGTGTGTGTGTGTGTGTGTGTGTGTGTGTGTGTGTGTGTGCGCGTGCGTGCGTGCGTGCGTGCGGTAATAAATAAATAAATAACAGTAATAAAGCCCTTATTATCACATCTGACAAATCCAATGAAAAAGGCCACAATTATTATTAGTAGGAGGGAAATGGAAGGTGTCAAATAAAGCATACATCAGTATTTATTTTTGAGCTTAGAGCTCAGTGAAAAGAGCTCTCATCTGAGCGTATTCTAGCGGTGGCCGTCCGCTCCCTACGGGGTCGGGGAGATCTCCACTGGAGGGTAAGTACTAACCAGGTGCACTGGCAAGAATGCTTACTTCTCCACGGCAGAGAATGCTGGATCTGGAATGTAAAAAAAATAAAAAAATATGTCAACTAGACACTCAAATATTTCTCACACATCTGGTGTTTACAGCCCAACGTACAGCCCATGGGGCTTTGGACTGCATTCTTCGCCCCCATGTGGAACCATCCACTAAGTTGCTTTTCTTGGAGATTAAAGGGCTATGGCACTCAGGAGGATTCCCCTCTGCCCGCCACCACAATAGAGAGGCAAAGTGAACATTACTTCCTGCTTCAGCACTGTACCAGAGATTTTCTTCCGCAAATGTATTTTTCCCATAGACATTTCGTAAAATGCTTATAAAAATAGTTTTATGTGGTCAAACCAAACGGCTCAGCTATATTTAGAATCGGGAGAGACCATAGAACATTTAACTAGGACCAAAACCTTTCTTTAAACCCGCATTTCTTTTAACGTTTTGGTCCGAGTGAAATGTTATGCGATCTCTCCTGTTTCTAAATATATCAGAACTGTTTGGTTTGAACAAGTAAAACTATTTTTATAAGCATTTTACGAAATGTCTATGGGAAAATAAATGGCGGATGAAAATCTCTGGTACAGTGCTGAAGCAGGAAGTGGCGTTCCACTTTGGCTCTCTATGTGGCTCTGCCGTGCTTTCACAGAAATCTCTCTGGCAGTTGGGAAGAAGCTCTCCCTGTGACGAGAGGTTCTGGTACTGCCAGACATCAGTCTTCTGCCATGGGGGAGGACCCTGAATAGTTGATGTCCTAGGTGGGTGGGGTTGGCCATCATTTTCTGAGGCCGCTTTAGCATCCTGGCAGTGTGTAGGTCCTGAACGGCTGGCAGGCTGCACCTGACCACCTTTTCAGCGCGGCGGATGATGCACTGCACTCTGGAGATGTCCTTGCGGGCAGCAGCAGCCTACCAGACAGTGATGGAGGGGGTGAGGAGGGACTTGATGGTGGAGGTTTAGAAAAGTACCAACGTTGCCTTTGGCACCTTGAACTTCCTCAGCCACTGATAAAAGTCCTCTGTTGTGCCTTATTGGTGGGAGCTTTGATGTTCAACTCCCATTTCAGCCCAGGAAGCGAAGGGACTCCACAGTGTTGACTGGGGAGTCACCCAGGGTGATGGTACATTCTTCCTGTAGTCCACAACCATCTCCACTGTCTTTTGAGCATTGAGCTCCAGGATGTTTTGACTGCACCAGGTCATCAGGTGGCTGATCTCCTAGCCTGAGTAAACCCAGCCTCCACGTGACCTCTATGTACTATCAGTCACAAAAGTGACGCTACAGGCATAGCCTGTGACGTCACGTTGAAGGCTGGCTTTACCCAGGCTATCGATCTCCTGCCTGTACGCAGACTCATCAACATTACAGATGAGCCCAATGAGGGTGGTGTGATCCACGAATTTCAGGAGCTTGACGAACTGATGGCTGGAGGTGCAGCTGTTGGTGTGTACAGGGAGAAGTATGGAGAGAGGACTACGCTTCCCAGCCTTACATGCTGCTTCCTGTTTGTTAGGAGGTATGTGGACCATCTGCAGATGGATTCGAGCACACCCAGCTGGGAGAGCTTCTCGTGCAGTACGGCCGGGATGATCGTGTCGAAGGCCGAGCTAAAGTCCACAAATAGGACCCTGGCATAGGTTCCTGTGGTGTCCAGGTGCATGAGAATGTGGTGGAGGGCCATGTTTGTTGCATCGTCCACAGAGCTGTTGGCTCTGTAGGCAAACTGCAGGGGGTCAAGGAGTGGGTCCAAGATGGATTTTAGGTAGGACAGAAGAAGGCGCTCGAAGGACTTCATGACCACAGAGGTCAAGATGACAGGTCTGTAGTCTTTTAGTGCCACGGGGAGCTGACAGGTCTGTAGTCTTTTAGTGCCACGGGGATTGTCTTTTTCAGGATGGGGATAATACCGTAGTTGAGGGGGACGAGGGACAATATTATGACTCTAAAACTTGATAACATTGAACCGGAAGCACCCGCAACTGTAATGGCGGTGACTGGTGCTGCTA
The DNA here is from genome assembly GCF_964638095.1 of Poromitra crassiceps. Lineage (NCBI taxonomy): Eukaryota > Metazoa > Chordata > Actinopteri > Beryciformes > Melamphaidae > Poromitra > Poromitra crassiceps. Next base: position 1,261,307 of record NC_139626.1, on the reverse strand, counting down.
CTTCCGCTCTAGACCAGACAAGTTTAACAAAGAGGGAACAGACACACAGAGAACAGCGCCCTCTGGACCAGACAACCAGTTTAACAAAGAGGGAACAGACACACAGAGAACAGCGCTGCAGAAAGGAGCGATGCGGGCAATGCTTATGACGATGGACGGCAGAAATGAGTGAAGAAGAGTATGAGGGAATGGAGGAAGACGACAACGCTATAACACGCTTTATTTCTAGTAAATAAATAAATAAATAAAATGGCGGCCCAATTAATAGATTATGGTGATTGGATCGTGTTTCGGTGGTCTTGTGTAGCCACGATTGGACGATATGAAAATAGAAAGGATTGCCCAACCCTAGGCTCCATTATACTTTGGACCAAGTCTCTGAAGTCTTTCCTGATTAATTTGTCCAGTTAAGACTGAATGACTAAACCTCTTCAGCAATGCTTAACTTGACATTACAGTCACAATGAAACAGCTTTTTGTGAGCATCTTGCTCACAAAAAGTGAGCAAAATGTGCTAAATGTGCTAAAGTTCCTCTTGAAACTGGATATCGGGGTGGGACAAAAGGAGGGATCATTCAAAAGTTAAACCAATAAGATATCAGGTAGTGAGAGAAATGCAGTTTAACTGTTTAAGTAGAAATGTATGTCTTTATAATATAACACTTATTTTGAAAGACTGGGTAAAAAACCCATTGAAATATCCTAATATCAACCTGAGGGCTCGTTGATGCAGCTGTGTTTGAGCTGAAAGCAAAGTGGGCAAAAGGGACTTTTCAGGAGCATTCATCATTTTTGACAGTACAGAGATTTGATGTGCTATGTTCTCTGCTTCTCCAGATACTGCTTTTCACTTCTATTTCCATCCGTTTTCTCCTAAATTAGCCTACTGGCTGGAAATCTAAGGACAGCAAACGCAGTAACAAGATCACAGATCCATATTTTACACTTGCCCCAGTTTGATTTAATGATGCATTCAAGGGCTTCTTGTCGGCTCCTCCTACTTCCCGGCTCCGGATCAAATCATGCATTCTGCCAAAAAAAAAGTTTATTGCCTTAAATCTGTGTGCTCCGTTATACTTTGGACCAAGTCTCTGAAGGCTCTCCTGATTCATTTGTCCAGTTAAGACTGAATGACTAAACCTCTTCAGCAATGCTTAACTTGACATTACGTCACAATGAAACAGCATTGTGTGTGTGAGCATCTTGCTTTGTAAATCTGCTAAAGTTCCTCTTGAAACTGGATATCGGGGGTGGGACAAAAGGAGGGATATCAGGTAGTGAGAGAAATGCAGTGGCCTCACCTGCCCTATTGGTGCGCAGGTGTGTGTGTTGCTCACAAAATGTTATTGCCCTTGTTTACATGCAGGTGGGTGTGTATGTGTGTGTGTGTGCCCCTTAAGTTCACATCAGTGCCTATGATATCATCAGTGATGTCATAACAAGATGACTGTTCTTATATCACTATCATCAGTGATGTCATAAGATGATTGTTCTTATATCGCTGATGACATCATCAGTCTTATGACATCACTGATGACATCATCAGTGATGTCACAATGCCTATGCCCCATCAGTGGGACAAAAATCGAAACAGAGAACAGAGAGAGAACAGTGCCCACTTGCTCCGCTTTATATAATAAAGATGCTTATACAAAATAGTTTTACTTGGTCAAACCCAGCTCTATTTAGAATCATGAGAGACCATCATAACGTTTCACTCGAGAGAAAAAACAGTGTTGTCCCAGTGTGGTCCCCCCCCCCCGGGGGGGACCTAATGGAGATACTCCATTCTCTTAGCAGCATAAGTACATGCTTGACCTTCTTGTAGGCAGTCAGTGTAGGCAGTCAGTCAGGTGCTCCAACAGCGCTTTGGTCTTTTCACTGCACATGCCTTTTGTAGTATGAGGGATCTCTGTTAAACCAGTTAGGCTTTTTAAATTGACAGTATATTTAAAATGTTATATTTGCACACTACCCAGCAATTGCCTGCCTTTAATAGTTCATAATTAAAATTGAAATTTCCCTCACACAATGAAAGCATCTTCAAATCCAGTGTGTGAATGCCTTGAATGTGAGCTATGAATTTGCTGTGCTGAGTGATCCAGAAGCGTGAGAGTAACTCCAGTGTACCCACACATCTCACGCCTACACTCTTAGCCGTGATTGGCTTAGCAGCCACTTGTATCTCACAAAGGCCATAACACTTCTTAAAATAGAAACAGAGCTAAATCAATAGTGTTTTTCAAAATTCTTTCACACTATTCACTCCGAGTTATCCAGGAATCGGTTAAAGCCTTTTATGTGTAATCAAATGTCAAATAGATTGAACCTCATCATCAAAATAAGTGGGAATAACATCTCATCAAAGTAAGTGGGAATGACATTTTCTCTGTAGTATTTTTTCTTTGTTTATTTTGAAATTTTAGCACCTAAACTCACATGCAAGCATGTGAGTTTAGAAACAGTCAGCCACCCACTGATATTCCTCAGCCAATATCACAACCACCACCTTGCTTTCCTTTTGAAAACCTAAATCTTTAAATCATGTCTCTGTACACACACATTACATACATGTAAATTACTGTTGTGTTGTGTTGTGTTGTGTTGTGTTGTGTAGACCCTGACAATGTTTGTATTCCTAAAGATGCAATTGATTCTGCCGGCTGTCGTCAGTAACGAGGGGGGAGGTGGTACAAAGCCTGAATATTGGGCTGCAGGGCTGGTGGGTTTATGAACTCACATGGAGCTTTATTGCTTTCAATGTCAGCTATGTTTACAACATTAAAATATGTCTACATTCAGCAGTTTTCTTGTTTTTGACTTTGACTTTTACAAATGGTCACTCAGATATTAGCAGTGATTTATGCCTGATAATTTGTAGGCTTTATAAATATAGGGCTGCTTGATCTTGTGATACACATCACATCACACCACACACATATAAAATACACAGACATTGTGGGTTGATCTTTGAGGCTTTCTCTCTCTCTTCTCGCTAAGATTCGACGGCGGAGGCCAACACCAGCCACACTCTTCAGACTGACAGACGGCCCGTCGCCAGAGGAAGAAGGCAGCCCTCATCAGGTAGGTCACCTTGTGTGCTCTATGCAGTGATTCCCAACCAGTGGTACGTGTTCCCCCATAGGGTACTTCAGGAGGTACGTGTTCCCCCATAGGGTACTCGAGCAGTTTACAGGAGGTACATGGAAAGATTGCGGATTACAATTTGTTTCCACAAAAATATTCCAAGTCATTTCATAGACTCATTGCTAAAATGGATATATGTGCTCGCCACGATCACAGCAACTCAACCTGGCTTTGATTCTCATTCAGACATAACTCAGCTCAACAGGGCTCACTACCGTCTGAGGAGAAGTGCGCAAACCAAACAGGAAGTGACATGGGGTCACATAGCTAAAACACAATGAATTAAAAGCTCCCAAAATAAATATACAGAACAGGTGTATAGCCTACATGAAAAGCAACAACAAAATATGAACAGAAACTAAATGCGATTTTTGGTTAAATATAAACGAATTAACACATTGGTTACAGTGGATCCAACATGACCGGTGACAGGCAGTGGCTGATCTGCAGCTGCTGTATCCACATTACAACATGACCGGTGACAGGCAGTGGCTGATCTGCAGCTGTATCCACATTACAACATGACCGGTGACAGGCAGTGGCTGATCTGCAGCTGTATCCACATTACAACATGACCGGTGACAGGCAGTGGCTGATCTGCAGCTGTATCCACATTACAACATGACCGGTGACAGGCAGTGGCTGATCTGCAGCTGTATCCACATTACAACATGACCGGTGACAGGCAGTGGCTGATCTGCAGCTGCTGTATCCACATTACAACATGACCGGTGACAGGCAGTGGCTGATCTGCAGCTGTATCCACATTACAACATGACCGGTGACAGGCAGTGGCTGATCTGCAGCTGTATCCACATTACAACATGACCGGTGACAGGCAGTGGCTGATCTGCAGCTGTATCCACATTACAACATGACCGGTGACAGGCAGTGGCTGATCTGCAGCTGTATCCACATTACAACATGACCGGTGACAGGCAGTGGCTGATCTGCAGCTGCGGTGATGTGGACTGGAGAAGGCAGATGGCAGCAGGTCGGGGGAATGCGTATCTCACTGGACAGGGGCTCCATAGTGTGTAAACGTGATTACATGATTTTATTTTTAAACGTGTAAAAATTTTGAAAACAAATTGACAAATAAAATCATCTTAAAGTGATAGCCTTTACTAATTTATGAGACTGTGGATTGTGATGAACTCCATTACTGTAATATGACACACACAAAATCTGTTTTTAATCATAAATTGTATCCTTGTCCTCGGCAGTGGGTTTCAGGGGAAAACGGAGCCTTGAAGGCCAAACTGGTTAACACATCAGTCTACCAGCCACCCTCGCTCAAAGGTACATGTCTTGTGTGTTGTGTGTTGTGTGTTGTGTGTGTGTGTGTGTGTGTGTGTGTGTGTGTGTGTGTGTGTGTGTGTATGTGTGTGTGTGTGTGTGCGTGCGCACACACACACACACACACACACACACACACACACAGGGTGAGATTAGGGGCAGAGGCAGCTGTGAGTCTTTTCTGGATCATCCTGGATTATAAGATGGGCACACAGCTGCAGCATGGTCACAACACACACACACACACACACACACACACACACACATACATACTCTCTCTCTCTCTCTGTCTCTCTCTCTCTCTCTCTGTCTCTCTCTCTCGCGCGCACACACACTCTCTATCTCGATCGCTCACCTAAATTCAAACAAGCTCATGTCTTCACTTATCCCTCCCCTATCATATATGGGCAGTTTGGTTACGCAGTAAGTATTTTTTTAAACTCTGGGGAGCACTGTTCCTGCTTGTAATGTTAGAGTTTAGAATGTTAAATCATGACCCATGTCTTGCCAGCTGTCCAAAGGATGGCCCAGGCCCACCTGCCAACCCTTGGCATAGGCTCTGTGGAGAAAGATGAGCCCTCTTCTGGGGACGAGGGTGTGGAAGAGAGCCACCGCACAGCTACAGGTGGGTGGTGGACAGAGATGCCCAAATATCTAACACATCAATCTACCAGACACAGACTCTCTCACATTCTGTCATATCCTCTCCCTGTCAATTCTGCTATCTCAGATGCACACAAGACTCGTCAGTCTAGTAGTAGCCGCCAAGTATGCGGGTACAACGACGCTGGGCTCTGCGAGTCACGGGGCTGTAAAAAAAGAACGTCACATGTGACATGATGAGTCACATGATTTTAGATGGGTCAAAGTAATATTTCCGGTGTATCTTGCCCATTCTATGGTCAGACGAGTTGTAATATATTGTCATGTCATGGTGTTTTGGGGTCATTAATAAACGCGATTGATTCTGTTATTTTTCGATACATTTTTGGGTAGTGCTATTTTACATTGAAGTCAATGGGGAGAGGCTTGTGTTTCCCCCGTAAAAGGGGGGGGGGGGGACATGTGCCGCCTACAAAATGACGTATTGCCGATCTGATGTATTAGCCTTTTTAAAAAGGCAGGAAGTAACACAGGTGCAAGTAAAACAGTAACAAGGGCCCCGGCACTGCATCACCAAATGGATTGGAAGTTGGAAACCCTCATTAATGTTCTGCTAGCACCTGTGTTACCTACGGGTTTGGGTGGGGAAACATGGGAAATTAAAAAGGCTAATGGACCCATTTCACAGCAACTGTTTTGAGGTGGTAAAAGCAATAAAGCAGGTGTAACCAATACCATTAATTATGGTTTCATTCCGTTTAGGTGTTCCAGTGCCAAGGGGCCTCATTAATGTTATTGGCTATGGTTACACCTGCTTTACTTCCCGCTTTACCCCCTTTTGTCTCTAAATCCGTTTATCTTCAGATCTACCAGAGGAAAGCGGACCAATCAGGGGTCAGTCTGGCCTGCTGGATGCCTCCGGCGGCTACACCGTCCTCAGCCATGACCACAGAGAGGGGGAGGCGGAGGAGGCAGAGGAAAGGAAGGGAGAATGCCAAAGTGAGGGACAGTGATGGAGACAGAGGTGTGTGTGTGTGTGTGTGTGTGTGTGTGTGTGTGTGTGTGTGTGTGTGTGTGTGTGTGTGTGTGTGTGTGTGTGTGTGTGTGTGTGTGTGTGTGTGTGTGTGTGTGTGTGTGTCTGTGTGTGTGTGTGTGTGTGTGTGTGTGTGTGTGTGTGTGTGTGTGTGTGATAAGTGAGACGAATGTGTACAGGATTCAAGACATCCAAATGTCGTTTTTTTTAGACTTGCAGGTTTTCCAGGAAACTATCCGTCCGGCGTGTCGAGGCGTGTCGATCCCTATTGGAGTTGAACCTGCAGCCTTCATTTAAATTACAACTCTTTTAGCTCAATAATACCAGACTAATCCAACTTAACATTATAATGCATGCTTTGATATGATATAAAGTCTTTTTGTAACATGTTGATGGTGATAGGAGGAGGTGATGATCTGTGTGCATTTGGGATGTGGGACACACATGGGTGGGCATAGGGACATTTTTCTTCAATCAAATAATGTGTCTTTTCTAAATTTATTAAGCATATAAATTACATTCTGTGTTGATTGCTAATAAAACACCTATATTACTATGCTGATGGTGTTTGTGTGCTTTTATGTTCATAGGAGTTGAGTTTGTAATCTTGCACAATTACAGCACAATATTAAGGAAAGAATCAAATCCACAAAGTTGTAAAATAAGTCAAGGAAAGAAGTAAAGTCAAGTAAAAGAGTTTTTCAAGATTCAAGATTCAAAAACTTTATTGCCTGTCGCAACGCAACAGAATTCCTTCGTTTGACCAGGCTCAGGTGCATGTTACAAAACACATTAAAAACACACAGACACATATAATAAAAAACAAAACTGACAAAAACAGTGTTAAGATGTTAAAAGTGCAGTGACCATTTAAAAGACAATAGTAGAGGGTCCCATTTAAAAGACAATACTAGGGGGGAAGTGCAGTAGTTAAAAAGTAAAAAAATGTTAAAAAGTTAAAGTGCAGTTCCTACTTTAAAAGGTTGAGGGCGGTGATTGCGGATGGGATGAATGATTTTTTGTGAGTGTTTTTCCCGGCCAGTGGGACTTTGTAGCGTCGACCTGAGGGGAGTAACTGAAAGGATTGGTGAAGGAGGTGAGAGACCTGAGGGAGTAACTGAAAGGATTGGTGAAGGAGGTGAGAGACCTGAGGGGAGTAACTGAAAGGATTGGTGAAGGAGGTGAGAGACCTGAGGGGAGTAACTGAAAGGATTGGTGAAGGAGGTAAGAGACCTGAGGGGAGTAACTGAAAGGAATGGTGAAGGAGGTGAGAGACCTGAGGGGAGTAACTGAAAGGATTGGTGAAGGAGGTGAGAGACCTGAGGGGAGTAACTGAAAGGATTGGTGAAGGAGGTGAGAGACCTGAGGGGAGTAACTGAAAGGATTGGTGAAGGAGGTGAGAGACCTGAGGGGAGTAACTGAAAGGATTGGTGAAGGAGGTGAGAGACCTGAGGGGAGTAACTGAAAAGATTGGTGAAGGAGGTGAGAGACCTGAGGGGAGTAACTGAAAGGATTGGTGAAGGAGGTGAGAGACCTGAGGGGAGTAACTGAAAGGATTGGTGAAGGAGGTAAGAGACCTGAGGGGAGTAACTGAAAGGATTGGTGAAGGAGGTGAGAGAGACCTGAGGGGAGTAACTGAAAGGATTGGTGAAGGAGGTGAGAGACCTGAGGGGAGTAACTGAAAGGATTGGTGAAGGAGGTGAGAGACCTGAGGGGAGTAACGGAAAGGATTGGGGAAGGAGGTGAGAGACCTGAGGGGAGTAACTGAAAGGATTGGTGAAGGAGGTGAGAGACCTGAGGGGAGTAACTGAAAGGAATGGTGAAGGAGGTGAGAGACCTGAGGGGAGTAACTGAAAGGATTGGTGAAGGAGGTGAGAGACCTGAGGGGAGTAACTGAAAGGACTGGTGAAGGAGGTGAGAGACCTGAGGGGAGTAACTGAAAGGATTGGTGAAGGAGGTGAGAGACCTGAGGGGAGTAACTGAAAGGATTGGTGAAGGAGGTGAGAGACCTGAGGGGAGTAACTGAAAGGAATGGTGAAGGAGGTGAGAGACCTGAGGGGAGTAACTGAAAGGATTGGTGAAGGAGGTGAGAGACCTGAGGGGAGTAACGGAAAGGATTGGGGAAGGAGGTGAGAGACCTGAGGGGAGTAACTGAAAGGATTGGTGAAGGAGGTGAGAGACCTGAGGGGAGTAACTGAAAGGAATGGTGAAGGAGGTGAGAGACCTGAGGGGAGTAACTGAAAGGATTGGTGAAGGAGGTGAGAGACCTGAGGGGAGTAACTGAAAGGACTGGTGAAGGAGGTGAGAGACCTGAGGGGAGTAACTGAAAGGATTGGTGAAGGAGGTGAGAGACCTGAGGGGAGTAACTGAAAGGATTGGTGAAGGAGGTGAGAGACCTGAGGGGAGTAACTGAAAGGAATGGTGAAGGAGGTGAGAGACCTGAGGGGAGTAACTGAAAGGATTGGTGAAGGAGGTGAGAGACCTGAGGGGAGTAACTGAAAGGATTGGTGAAGGAGGTGAGAGACCTGAGGGGAGTAACTGAAAGGATTGGTGAAGGAGGTGAGAGACCTGAGGGGAGTAACTGAAAGGGTTGGTGAAGGAGGTGAGAGACCTGAGGGGAGTAACTGAAAGGAATGGTGAAGGAGGTGAGAGACCTGAGGGGAGTAACTGAAAGGGTTGGTGAAGGAGGTGAGAGACCTGAGGGGAGTAACTGAAAGGATTGGTGAAGGAGGTGAGAGACCTGAGGGGAGTAACTGAAAGGATTGGTGAAGGAGGTGAGAGGGGTCCTGTGTGATGTGGGTGGCTTTCCTGATGACTGACCGTTTGCATATCTGGCTGAGACACAGGCAGTTGTAGGTAAACTGTCCTGGTAAGAAACTAAGATTTATTATGTGGGTTTTCAACAAGTGTTTGCTTTTATTCATCTCTCTATTTGAGGCCTGCATGGTCTAAAATTTAAGCTTTTACCGCCATTATTAAAGTGGGGTAAGAGGATCCTTGTGGGGCTTCCTCAGGGGAAAAAATAATAGTTTATATTGACTGATAAGCTATTGATCAATCAGTCTGACATATTAGCCCAATAAAAAATAGACTGATTCTGATCATAGATTTCACTTTCTGCACTATACAGTATTACCTATAATACAGACTTTTACATCTAATGTGGATCTATTTGGGGGTCCTTCACATAAAAAGCTAGCCAAGTACTGTACCTAGTGTTCAATACTTACGCTGTAATGTTATTTATTACCATCATAAATTATAATAATATTGTTTGGTTTAATAATATGAATACTAATAATAATTAAAATAATAGCCTATTAGATTTTATAATAATAAGCCTTAGGTATCGAAGAAACTGAAATGCCATTTAAATAAGAAAAAAACTGGCTCACAACCAAAATGATGTGTCAGCTATTAAAGACATACAAAGGGAAAATAAAAGACAGATAAAGATGGACAAGAACATCTACAAACAAAAAGTAGAGGACAATATGGAGATGCATGGCAGAGGGAGCGGAGGGGGGAGTGGGGGAGACGCCATCGCATTCCTCCAGCGACATCTAGCGGTTTGGCTCCCGAGGGAAGATTGGGATTGAAAGAGCTCAACAAAATCTGATGGCAAGAGCTCCAACAGAACAATGATCTTCAAACTGCTTTGCTATTCTGACAGGAAAGCTATCATGGATGCATACAGAGCTGCTGGCTCTTCCCTCTCAACGTGAGTGACCATAAAACATTTCACTTGGAGCAAAAATAAAAACGATCAAAGAAAATGAAATATTAGATTTTTCATCGTTCATGCTTCATCATTAACAAAACGTGACATATTTTTTAGATACATTACTAATTGCATGGGCGTAGGATATGGGTGGGAAGGGTGGGACATGTCCCACCCACTTTTCTGAGGAGCTAAAATTGTTCCCACAACTTTTTTCAACTTGAAAAAATCTGCGACTGGTATTACTGTCTTTCAGAGGCTGTGCCGGGCTCATTTTTAAAGCTAGCGTGATAGTTCTTATATAGTCTCTTAAAACAGACTGTTTCATCTACATCCGGCGAATGCAGCTATACACAGTCTGTACGTTACACCCCCAGAACATGCACAAGGAAGTTGGGAAAAAAAACCTTCAGACAGGAAAGAAGTTAGACGGAATCCGACCAATCAAAATGCGGCATATTGGATTCTGATTGGACTAATGAGCGGAAAACCCGCCTTTCTACTTCCCATTCCGGTTGGTGCATGATTCTCCCCCAAGTACAGACGGTATGGTGGAAGCATTTGAAAATTGCGGAAGCCAACTCGTCTGTTCTAAGAGACTTATACCATATGAACCATGTCAACCTACCATGTCGGAAAGGGGGCTAAATAACGCTCCAAAGTTAGGCAAAATGTTGGCGAGGGAAAAAATGGGCATAGCCATTTTCAAAGGGGTCCTTGACCTCTCACCTCAACATATATGAATGAAAATGGGTTCTATGGGTAGGGTTAGGGCTGCACACCTTGAGTTGCATGCACTTTCTGTCAGAAAGGTGTCTTTGCCTTTGAACATGTTTAAGCTTTTTTCAATCAAGTCTAAATCTAACTTTAATACAAGTTTCTAAAAAAAGTTCTAATAATGTTTTTATTATTTTGAGAATTTATTTTAGATTTAGAACACAAATTGTCTATAAATTATAATACATTTTAATCTCATGTAATTTCACGTAACACCAGGCCACATCCTTCAGAGGCTGCGGGCCCTGATTTGAGACACAGCTAAAGAGAGAGACTGTCAGGCTTCAAGCAGGAAAAAACCCAAAAGCAGACGGACAACCAGGTAACCAGGTGTCAAAAATCAACAAAGGTTTATTTATTTATTTAACACAGGGGAAAGTGGATCAGGCAGGCAAAACAGGCAGGCAAAAAGATTCTCAGCAAGGTGCAAATGAGGGTTAGAAGCTTCATAGCGATGCTCAACTGGCTGGGTACAAACCGTGAATGGCAATGTTCCAGCAAGGACTGACAGGCCGAGGCAGTACTTGTAGGCCAGTGCTGATTGGTGGTGATTGAACACTGATGCTGGCCAGGTGTGTGGAGCCTGTGGAGCCTCCCACAGGTGGCGTCACAGGCAGAGTCATAGGTGGAGTTGTGACAGAGGCACAGAGAGGGATATTCAAACTGTTTTCACCAGGACTGTCTCCATCTCCTCTCCTCCGTCTATCCTGCTGCCGTGCGGCGGCGGCGGCGGCGAAGATGCGAGGGGCAGGCTGTACATGTAGACTGCTCCGAGAACAAGCCCCGCCCCCGCTGTGAACATGAGGTCGACGCGAAAAGAGAACAGGTAGATGGATGCGATGGTGGACACGATGATGGAGAAGGCACCTGCGAAGCCCTTCAGGATGTTGTCGGCATACTTCACCACCATGGACACCAGCAGGCCGCCGAACGCCTGGTTGAAGATGACGCACCACACCATGGGCGTGTAGCCAAACAGGAAGCCATGCTCGGCCACGGCTACCCCATCGTTCCACCACAGAGCGAGTGCGGCCAGCACCGTGCCGAAGATCCCCAGCTGCACATTCCTCACCCACACGGTGGCCGCGCGTCCCTTCAGGATCTTCTCAAAGTAAACTCCGGTGAAGCCCGACGACAGGCAGCTGAACAACACGGCAGCCAGCCCCACCGAGTAGTTCTGGCTGGAGCTGTCCAGCACCGACGCCTCCTTGTTCCCCTCCTGCTGCACCTGGACCACAGCCACACCGACAAACAGCAGCAGCAGAGACAGCCACTGAATTCTGGACAGAGACTTCCTCAACATCAACTCACTGAACAATGCTGTGGTCAGGATCTTCAACTGGTACGTGACCTGGAAGGTGGCAACAGGCAGGTTGGAGATGGCGACGTACAGCAGGTTGTTCTGCAGTGTGTAGATGAGAGACGGGACAGCCATCTTCAACGTGTCTTTATACTGAAATACTATGGAGTCCACCAGGAAGAAGACTGTCTCCTTCACATTAGATCTCCTCTGCAGCGTGATGATGAGCAGGCAGGTCACGACCTTCAGGACCTCGACCATGACGACGGCGGAGCTGGTGAAGAAGCGGTCACCGGGCAGCGTGCGCACGTATCTGATGCTGAGGACGAGCAAGGAGTTCTGTACCACTAGCACCGCCAGGCTGATGTACTTCAGCCGACTGTTCACGTCACTCTCTCTCCAGCTCGCTGCCTTCTCAATTCCTCCAGCCATGTTGAGCTGTCAACTATTATAGTAGTAAATGCCAGCCTATTATAAAGGCAGGAGCGTCTGTCTGTCTGTCCTTTGCGTATCTCGAGAACTGATCTCTGGATCGACTTCAAACTCTGGGAGTGCGCTTATAGGGGGACCTGACAGAGTACAGTGCAAAAAATAAATAAAAGAAATGCACACAACAGAAGTCCAAAATGTATGACTCACATAGCTACAGTTTAGTGTGTGCGGGGGAATAGTTCCATTGGAGTGAACGGAGATGACGCAAGTCCTATATTTCTATGGCTCTGGGGGATGCTACAGCGATATTTTACGTCAACCAATCACAGCTCACGCTGCTATGACATCATCTTCCATAGACCAATCACAGCTCCCGCTGCTATGACATCATCGATTTTGGTCAATAATGATGTCACTGATGATGTCATAGACATTGTGACATCATCAGTGGGACAAAAAAATGAAACAGAGCCCACTCAGTGGGACGAAAAATTTAAACAGAGCCCACTACAAAACTTGCTCCCATATAAGATAGATAGATAGATATTAATCCACATTTTCTTAAATTACCTTTAAACAAGTAAATGTAGAGGTAAAAACAATAACACTATATACTGTGGCGATTCGGGGTTTTAGCTAGGAACTGATGTGTGGGGTTGTTCCTGGGGGAACGGTGTGTTAGTGGGACTTCCTGTCTGAGCATGAGCCAGTCAAGATATGTGAGGGAGCGGAGTGGATGTGTGTGTAGCTGGGAGCATAGCCATGAGTGTAAAGCCGTGAATAAAAGCCTGTACCAACTATAAGTCTCCTGGTTCCTGGAGGAATACCTGATTCGTTACAATACGTACGCTCGCATCTCCCATCATCACCCATCATACTCTAGCCAGTGGAATAGTCTGCCCATGACCAATAAAAATGTCTCTAAAGTTGCTGAGCAATGAGTGAGCCGGGGTTTTCATTATTTGATTGCATAGTGAACAATAACTCATCAGTGTTTAAGGAGAGCGCTGTTGTAAAATGCTGTGTCACTGGCTTTATTAACTGTCAGCATTGGTCAGCATTACATTTTCTGCCTGTATGGCATTGGCAAAAACACAAATACAAATACGTCAACAAGGAACACTGGTAGGCTACTATTAGCCTACAGCTTAGTAACAACATGATAATAGGGGTAATATTGTGATAATAAAGATGTAATAATAATTATAATAGACCATGTATATAGAAATGTAAAAGCTGTGTTTCATCTTAAGGAACACCTCACCCTATAAGATCAAACATATAGGCTACATTTTCCTCTTACCTGTAGTGCTATTTATCCATCTAGATCGCTTTGTGAAGAGCTTATGTAACACATGCCATATTTTTTGTGTGTAACATTTATGTAACATTTTCTTGTTTGGGAAGGGACGCTTTGCACTGTTTGTTTGTTTCAGGTAACCTCGCGTCACTCTGGGATTCGGCATGTGTGGGAACGGAACGCCCACAAAATGTTAAACGGCTGGCGTGCGAGTGGGGTAAAACCGCCGATATATCTTATGGGCTGACTCACCAAAAGACGTGCTGCGGCTCTAAACTACATGTTTGGGGGTTCTAGAGCAGAACACAAGACGTCTGCTCAGATGTGAGTTTACTGCGGTGGTTGAATCCCCGATCGTGTCTGCCTGGGCTGGGCTATCAGCTAAATTCTAACTTTGTTGAATGGATAGAACGGGGGATTTACCCCACCCTGACCACGCCCCCAGCCAGGCTGAGCAGCTAACCCAGCGTATATTGTGGGCGTTCCTAGAGCCTGTATGGGCGTTCCCAGACGTGCCGACTGTCTCTATGGGCGTGCCGTGTACTTAGGGGGCGTGCTCTGTATGGGGCGTGCGCTCTGTACTAGCTACCACCACTAGCTAGCGCGAGCGGCTAACTTCGTGAATGCAGGACATGCAAAGGCATAATTAATGACACAGGAAACAACGCCTGAGCTTTCCCTGCGGAAAGGACATTTTGTAATTGAATGTGGAGCGGTAGGCTACTGGGCATTACACCTGACTGTATGTATGACCTGGTATAACCTCGCCTCGCGTCGTCACCAGGCACTTCTCGGCGAAGACCCGGTATGACTCGTACCGAAACTTCCATTTACGAGTCGTGAAATGACGTTTGAGCAAACCGGACAAGCGTGCTACACAACTGCAAGCTGCGATGGCAGTTTCATCAGCATCCGTTCGGAGGTGGAGCTCGTGTCTACGAGCCGAGCCCACCGGCTGGAAGCATACAGACTGCTGCTTCTCTTCTGCCAAACAAGATGGACATGAAGACCTGACCCAACAATAGAAGCCATTGCACAGGATAAATAACACACACTGGAACTTGAAGAACATTTTTAGTAAGAATAATACACGTTATTTATTTATTTATTTTACCAGTGAACCACTTAGCTTAGCGGCTATCTAGCTAGATAGTTAGCCAATACTTTTAGCTGTACATGTAGCCTACGACGTTAATGGATAAAATATAGTAAGCACTAGAGATATCCTTCAGCCAGATGTGCTATTTACAGATAGATACTTCATGTTTGTTTTTTCATGGAAGTAGATTTAACAACAGTTTTTGACCTAGAACTATTCTGACGCGAAATCCATGCCTGTATGGAGTTTTCTGGCCTATTACTGTAAGATGACTTGTTGCTTCACACCTCTCTATGTCTTTCATCTCTCTCTCTCTCTCTCTCTATCTCTCTCTCATTGTCCACTAGTTGTTACACGTGGGACTGACCATGCTGGTGATGCGGATGCTGTCCCTGTGCTCCAGGCTCACCAGACCACTGACACAAGGCAAGCCATGCTAGATTGGCATGAATATGTATCACATGTATAACCTGGTTGTCGTGCAGCCAGATGTGCTATTTACAGATAGATAATCAGTGTTTGTTTTTTCATGGAAATTGATTAAAAAAAAATCTCTTTAACACGTTGACATAATCAATACAGTCTGGTCAGGCTGGAGGTGGTGAAGTCCATGCCTCTATGGAGTTTTCTGACCTATTAGGCTACTGTAAGGATGACTTGTTGCTTCACACCTCTCTCTCTCTGTCTACCTCTCTCTCTGTCTCTCTCCCTCTCATGCGCTTCATTGCTCCAGTGGGATGTGTGTTGTCAGCACTGGGGTTTCAGCTTGTTGTGCTGATGTGGCAGTTTGCAGGCTGTGATTTCCTGTTTCCCAGGTTACAGCAGGATTTAGGGGAGGGCTCAATCATGTCATCAATGAAACAGGAGCCCAGCAAAACATGCACGTTTGCACAACAATTGTCTGTTATGTCCACTGACCTACATGACATCATGTCTTGTGTCTCGTTTTGGCACAAGATCCATAGAATAGTGTGCATTAATTTGCATGTACCATGTTTGTGTGTGTGTGTGTGTGTGTGTGTGTGTGTGTGTGTGTGTGTGTGTGTGTGTGTGTGTGTCACTGGTGGTTAGCCTAATCCTATTTTTATGCCTCCGCCGGCGATAGCCAGGCCGGAGGCATTATGGATCCGGGTTGTCCGTCCATACGTACGTCCGTCCGTTCGTTAACGCGATATCTCAGGAATGCCTTGATGGAATTTCATCAAATTTGCCTTCAAACATCACCTTGGACTCAAGCATGAACTGATTAGATTTTGGTGGTCAAAGGTCAAGATCACTTTGACCTCTCGAACGGCATTTTCAAGCTTGTTAACGCGATATCTCAGGAATGCCTTGACGGAGTTTCATCAAATTTGCCTCAAACATCGACTTGGACTCAAGGATGAACTGATTAGATTTTTGCGGCCAAAGGTCAAGATCACTGTGACCTCACAAATGCCATTCCCAAGTTTGTTAAAGCGATATCTCAAGAACGGCTTGATGGAATTTCTTCCAATTTGGCTCAAACGTCGACTTGGGCGCAAGGATGAACAGATTACATTTTGATGATCAAAGGTCAAAGGTCAAGGTCACTATGACCTCTCCAACGCCATTTTCAAGCTTGTTAACGCTATATCTCAGGACGGAATTTCATCAAATTTCCCTCAAACATTAACTTGGCCTCAAGGATGAACTGATTACATTTTGGTGGTCAAAGTTCAAGGTCACTGACCTCACGAACGCCATTCCCAAGTTCGTTAACGCGATATCTCAAGAACGGCTTGATGGAACTTCTTCTGATTTGACTCAAACATCGACTTGCACTCAAGGATAAACTGATTAGACTTTGATAGGTAAAGGTCAAAGTTCAAGGTCACTGTGACCTCACACACCCAATTTCCAAGCTCTGTAACGCAACATCTCAGGAGCGCCTTGATGGAATTTCTTCCAATTTGCCTCAAATGGCGATTTGGACTCAAGAATGAACTAATGGCGGAGGCATAATTCCGCGGTGCGGTCGTTCTAGTTTGTTTTTTCAAGCACAATTTGGAATCAGTGTGTCAGTGCACGGTGTCACGCAATATGATTTGGCTTTGTTTATTTTGTTGGATTGGTAGTTTTTCACTCTCAAATTGACTCACTAATATTTCATGGACCAACAATCTGTGACAGTGTGTTTACAGTGTCTTTCGTGGTTGTAAATGGAATGAATTTTCAGTCATGGTAACTAAGATTATGCGTACAGTATAATAAGTGGAAAATATAAGAAATCTCTGCTGTGCTAAAACAAATTCAGTTATGTTTTATAGGTTAGAGCAGGGGTCAGCAACCTATGGCATGGGTGCCACCTCTGGCACACGAAGGGTTAACCATTGGCACGGCAATGGACAGAAGCAATAAGTGCACAATTGAGAGTTTTTGTAGAAATGTCAAATGACCTACTTTACAGCCATTTGCAATTGCATGGCATGTTATTTATGTTCAATTAAAAACTCCCACAGGTGCACTAGTGGGTGAGAAAATGAGTTGCCCGCATTAAGCAGTGGGGTAACGTCAGAGGGTAACTTAAATTCTGCCCCTACACAGTTCCCCTGGGAAGGGGCCATGGCAGCTGCTTTGCCCACCGTGGTGGGCTGCGTCAGGCTAAGAGGATCGTGGTGAAGCTGGGCAGTGCAGTGGTCACCCGTGGCGATGAATGCGGCCTGGCGCTGGGGAGGCTGGCCTCCATTGTGGAGCAGGTGAGCGAATTACCAGGAACTATTGCAAAAAAATGCGAATATATCAAATAATCTCGAGGTTGTGTGATATGCAAAGTCATAAAGTTGCAGGCTTAATGCTTCTATGCTATTCTCCCACAAGTTTGTATTTAGGCTGTATATTAACAATGAAATTAGCCAAATAGTAAGTGAAAACATTAAAGGGATACCAGGAAATGTTTTACCTGGGTCCAGACCTTTGACTCCGCCCATTCCACTGACTTGAGTTTTGGCTGCTTCTGGTCTGTCATCGTGATATGCAACAGCCAGAGTCGTCTATATAGAAGAGTCGCGACATCTCCATTCACTCCAATGGACCAGTTTTTTACTCTCAAGAGTTCCAGGAAGTAAGGTCCTGGATTAAGCAGCACTGTCGAGTTGTAGCAAAATGGACAGTTTGTGTTGAGCTTTGAAAGTTTTTTTTTAATCAAATTGTACATTATCAGCTTTATTTTAGAATTCAAAAGTAGCACGAGACCCCTTCCTGGCTGTTCATTGGCTGATAATGAGTCACGCATTTGGTCCTCCGCTGACGCCACTCTCTCTAAATTGCTCTGGCAACAGCTATTTCCTCGGTTGAACAAACGATTAACCAATCAGCGCTGAGGGGGAAGCGGTTGCCAAGTGTGCCGAGGAGTAATACTAACAATGTGTTGACCAGGGTCCGTGTAAGCGTTTGTTTTTTATGCCTCCGCCGGCGATAGCCAGGCCGGAGGCATTATGGATCCGGGTTGTCCGTCCGTACGTACGGCTGTCCGTACGTCCGTACGATGTTTGTTAACGCGATATCTGAGGAACGCCTGGACGGAATTTCATCAGATTCGCCTTAAACATTCACTTAGGCTCAAGGATGATCTGATTAGATTTTGGTGGTCAAAGGTCAAAGGTCAAGGTCACTGTGACCTCTCGAACGCCATTTTCACGCTTGTTAACGCGATATCTCAGGAATGCCTTGACGGAATTTAATCAAACTTGTCTCAAACATCGACTTGGACTCAAGGATGAACTGATTAGATTTTGGTGGGCAAAGGTCAAAGGTCAAGGTCACTGTGACCTCTTGAACGCCATTTTCAAGCTTGTTAACGCGATATCTGAGGAACGCCTGGATGGAATTTCATCAAATTTGCCTCAAACATCGACTTAGACTCAAGGATGATCTGATTAGATTTTGGTGGTCAAAGGTCAAAGCTCAAGGTCACTGTGACCTCTCGAACGCCATTTTCACGCTTGTTAACGCGATATCTCAGGAATGCCTTGACGGAATTTAATCAAACTTGTCTCAAACATCGACTTGGACTCAAGGATGAACTGATTAGATTTTGGTGGTCAAAGGTCAAAGGTCAAGGTCACTGTGACCTCTCCAACGCCATTTTCAAGCTTGTTAACGCGATATCTCAGGAATGCCTTGATGGAATTTAATCAAACTTGTCTCAAACATCGACTTGGACTCAAGGATGAATTGATTAGATTTTGGTGGGCAAAGGTCAAAGGTCAAGGTCACTGTGACCTCTCAAACGCCATTTTCCAGCTTGTTAACGCGATATCTCATGAATACCTTGACGGAATTTCATCAAATTTGCCTCAAACATCTACTTAGACTCAAGGATGAACTGATTCGATTTTGGTGGTCAAAAGTCAAAGGTCAAGGTGAGCTCTCGAACGCCATTTTCAAGCTTGTTAACGCGATATCTCAGGAATGCCTTGACGGAATTTAATCAAACTTTTCTCAAATATCGACTTGGACTCAAGGATGAACTGATTACATTTTGGTGGTCAAAGTTCAAGGTCACTGTGACCTCTCACACACCCAATTTCCAAGCTCTGTAACGCAACATCACAGGAGCGCCTTGATGGAATCTCTTCCAATTTGCCTCAAATGGCGATTTGGACTCCAGAATCAACTAATGGCGGAGGCATAAGTCCGCGTTGCGGTCGTTCTAGTTTGTTTTGTTTTTAATGGAAATGAGAAAATGGAAATACCATGGTTATTTCGTATTTTCAAAATTAAACCAAAAACGGACCCGGTCACCATAGATAAGATAAATGCTGCTCCTGGATTATCTAACGTTAGATTCAGGCGGATACATTGGTCTCTTTTGATTGGTTAGGGAACATGGAATTCCTCTGGGGGAATCCCCTTATGGAAATAGCTTAGACAGGGGGCAATCTCAAACTAGAAGATGGAAAGTGTAACGAGTTGACAAAGGACATTTTAAATGTTAGGTATACAATTATCCCCCCCCCCCCCCCCACACACACACACACACACAATGGAGAAAAAAGTTTCCACATTCATAATTTGATTTTAGCTGATATAAAGTCATAGTAATAAAGAATAGTCCATTCAAAGCCTTGAGAAGATTTGCATCAAAGTTCATGATATGGAAACTCATAAACTGATATTATTTTCCTCATTCATTCTTTGGCCTGATAACCGACTTGACAGAAGTACTGCAGTTCATGTTGATCTGTGAGACGGCTCACAATCGTGACTATTCATAAGAATACTAGTAGACCAAGGAGACTGCTAACATAGAAGACTTAGCTGCAGTATCCAGCATCATCAATTAACTTGTCTTGCTGCTTGCCGTCTGGAAAGTTGGAAAAGCAGAAGCTTTGCTCACTCTGGACAGAGAAAATAAATATCCCTAATGTGGCCAGGTGAGCTAACTGGTTGTGTGTTGTCCAGGTGGCCATGCTGCAGAGCCAGGGCAGGGAGATGATGATCGTCACCAGTGGAGCAGTCGCCTTTGGCAAGCAAAGGCTGAGACACGAGATCCTGCTGTCCCAGAGTGTCCGGCAGGCCCTGCACTCTGGACATAATCAGCTCAAAGACATGGTAATATGAACAGAGACTTACTGCTAACAGTTTGAGGTCCAGGGCCACACACAGTTTGAGGTCCAGGGCCACACACGTTGTTTGACTGTGTAGTCTCCAGAGTTGCACCATATAGTTCACATAAAGACTGTGTAGTCTCCAGAGTTGCACCATATAGTTCACGTAAATAGCGCCCTCCCCCCAGCTCCCTTCATCATGCCGCCTGCTCTCACAGCAACTCCTTGTCGCGCTCACCACTGCAAGCTGGCTAAAGATATTATTATGTAATATTATTGTCGCGCTCACCACTGGAAGCTGGCTAAAGATATTATTATGTAATATTATTGTCGCGCTCACCACTGGAAGCTGGCTAAAGATATTATTATGTAATATTATTGTCGCGCTCACCACTGGAAGGAAGCTGGCTAAAGATATTATTATGTAATATTATTGTCGCGCTCACCACTGGAAGGAAGCTGGCTAAAGATATTATTATGTAATATTATTGTTGCGCTCACCACTGGAAGGAAGCTGGCTAAAGATATTATTATGTAATATTATTGTCGCGCGCACCACTGGAAGCTGGCTAAAGATATTATTATGTAATATTATTGTCGCGCTCACCACTGGAAGCTGGCTAAAGATATTATTATGTAATATTATTGTCGCGCTCACCACTGGAAGGAAGCTGGCTAAAGATATTATTATGTAATATTATTGTCGCGCGCACCACTGGAAGCTGGCTAAAGATATTATTATGTAATATTATTGTCGCGTGCACCACTGGAAGCTGGCTAAAGATATTATTATGTAATATTATTGTCGCGCGCACCACTGGAAGCTGGCTAAAGATATTATTATGTAATATTATTGTCGCGCTCACCACTGGAAGGAAGCTGGCTAAAGATATTATTATGTAATATTATTGTTGCGCTCACCACTGGAAGCTGGCTAAAGATATTATTATGTAATATTATTGTCGCGCTCACCACTGGAAGCTGGCTAAAGATATTATTATGTAATATTATTGTCGCGCTCACCACTGGAAGCTGGCTAAAGATATTATTATGTAATATTATTGTCGCGCTCACCACTGGAAGCTGGCTAAAGATATTATTATGTAATATTATTGTCGCGTGCACCACTGGAAGCTGGCTAAAGATATTATTATGTAATATTATTGTCGCGCGCACCACTGGAAGCTGGCTAAAGATATTATTATGTAATATTATTGTCGCGCGCACCACTGGAAGCTGGCTAAAGATATTATTATGTAATATTATTGTCGCGCTCACCACTGGAAGCTGGCTAAAGATATTATTATGTAATATTATTGTCGCGCTCACCACTGGAAGCTGGCTAAAGATATTATTATGTAATATTATTGTCGCGCTCACCACTGGAAGCTGGCTAAAGATATTATTATGTAATATTATTGTCGCGCTCACCACTGGAAGGAAGCTGGCTAAAGATATTATTATGTAATATTATTGTCGCGCGCACCACTGGAAGCTGGCTAAAGATATTATTATGTAATATTATTGTCGCGTGCACCACTGGAAGCTGGCTAAAGATATTATTATGTAATATTATTGTCGCGCGCACCACTGGAAGCTGGCTAAAGATATTATTATGTAATATTATTGTCGCGCTCACCACTGGAAGGAAGCTGGCTAAAGATATTATTATGTAATATTATTGTCGCGCTCACCACTGGAAGCTGGCTAAAGATATTATTATGTAATATTATTGTCGCGCTCACCACTGGAAGCTGGCTAAAGATATTATTATGTAATATTATTGTCGCGCTCACCACTGGAAGCTGGCTAAAGATATTATTATGTAATATTATTGTCGCGCTCACCACTGGAAGCTGGCTAAAGATATTATTATGTAATATTATTGTCGCGTGCACCACTGGAAGCTGGCTAAAGATATTATTATGTAATATTATTGCCGCGCGCACCACTGGAAGCTGGCTAAAGATATTATTATGTAATATTATTGTCGCGCGCACCACTGGAAGCTGGCTAAAGATATTATTATGTAATATTATTGTCGCGCTCACCACTGGAAGCTGGCTAAAGATATTATTATGTAATATTATTGTCGCGCGCACCACTGGAAGCTGGCTAAAGATATTATTATGTAATATTATTGTCGCGCGCACCACTGGAAGCTGGCTAAAGATATTATTATGTAATATTATCTTCAAAAAAGCAGGCAGCCAAGGCACTCTTCCAAAGGTTAAAAAAGCTTTAATATAAAATGCTTAGTAGGGCTGGGTATCGCCACTGACTTCCCGATACGATACGATTCCGATACACAAGGTCCCAAGTCGATACGATTTCCTATACGATACGATTTGATATCAATATTTTAGTTACATACCAGTTTTGCTTTGATAATGGAAGATATTCTCAAAGAACTAATGCTGTAAATTGTACAAGGAACCCTCTAACCTGGTGCCTTATTAAAAAATATTAATATTTACATTAAGAATCGACCATAAAGCAAGCAGTTACATCATGTAATTCTTTTGTATTTAAACATGACCAACATAGTCATTCAACATCTTATCTTTCTTTACAGTCTTCTGTCTCTTTCTTTACAGTCTTCTGTGAGAAGCCAAACAAATTTAGATTTCCACTATACAACAGAATCATTGAACAGCAGCATGTTGTAAACAGTGTTTCATAAAGTATAAATGCTTTGTAAATAAAATAAAATAAAATAAAATACAGCTCATGAACATTTCCAGTTCACAAACATTATAGTGCAAACAGATTTGAGGTCTGTACATCTGGCTCATGGTGCATGCACAATGCACATGTAGCCTATAGTATTTATGTTTTTGTTTCAACTACAAACATAAATAAACGTCAACTTGAAACTATGTTCTAACTACCACACACAGCATATAATATTATAGCCTATGTTTATTTAAAAAAAAACTTTTTTTTTTTTTTTGTAAAATGCATTTTAACACATTCACTGCCAGACGTTTTTTTTTTACTGTAGTTAGCTTCTGCCAGAGGGGTTTTTTGAGGATTCTGGCTCATCTTTCAAGACCCGAGGATTCTTTTCTGCTAAGATTTTGTGAACACACAATATCTCAAAAGAACTAATAGAATGTGTGCTTTCTCTGTCTAAAAGAGTTAGTTTGTAGAGTTAGTAGTTATGTAAGCATTAGCAGTTGAATACAGCATGGTTTCAGCGTCAGAAAAATTATTCAGAGATAAACGGCTTTTTGTGAAATTCGATAGAACAGTCACTTTAACCATTCATTTTTGGCTCTCTCTCTCTCTCTCCCTCCCCCTCTCGCTCTCTCTCTCTCTCTCTCTCCCTCCCTCTCGCTCTCCCTCCCTCTCTCTCTCTCTCTCTCTCCCTCCCTCTCGCTCTCCCTCCCTCTCTCTCTCTCTCCCGGAGACGCACTAGGTTTAATCCTAGTGAGAGGGGGAGAGGGAGAGAGAGAGAGAGAGAGAGAGGGAGGGAGGGAGAGAGAGAGAGAGAGAGAGAGAGGGAGAGAGCGAGAGGGAGAGTTGCTTCCAACTCCTCCCTCCGTGGGCGTTCTTCTTGGCTGCAGCGGCCGTCACAAGTTTGTCACCAGTCTCACTGCTTTGCTGCTGCTGTCCTGTGCCTGTCTGCGCGGCCGCTGTTTGAGGAAGTCTGGATGGACTCGCTCGCTTCTTGGAGTTTTGGTTGAGAGAAGCTTTTGCGATTCTGGTCATATTTATGCTGCGTGTTTCAAAGTGTGTTCCACCTGTAATCTATTATGCAAATTTGCAATCCCGCATCGCCAGCAATCAGCGCGAAAACGAAAGCGTTTTCCCCCATCCATTTTCATGAGAATGGCTGCTTTTTGCTTGCCTTCCTCTAGTCAGGAGGGCACTGTCGCCACTTAGTGGCTCGGTGGAATGGGTTGTAAACGTTTTTTTTTTTTTTTTGTGTTTTAATGTTTAATTACCATATGTAAGGTGTTGGCTGTTTGAGGAAGCTCCCATTTATTAACATTTCAACAAAACAACATAACACAACACCACCTGTGTTGTTATTTACAGTGCACACAGTGTCATACAGTGTCATACAGTGTCATACAGTGTGGTGAAAAGAGGGCAAGAGAGGAAATTAAAACAGAAGTGGATTTATAGTTAGAAAGAGTGCTAAAAAAGAGTTTTTTTTTTTTTTTTTTTTTTTTTTTTTTTTTTTTTTAATCCATAGATAAGCCGCACCGTTATATAAGCCGCAGGGGCCAAAAAAGGCCAAAAAACGGGAAAAAAGGTGCGGCTTATAGTCCCGAATTTACGGTAATACGTCATTGGCAGTCAACCGTTGGATTATTTTTGACGTATTAATACGTCATTGGCAGTGAACGTGTTAAAAGATCGATACTGGGATTTATGTATCGATACTTGTTCCTTCACATGAATATCGATTCAATATCGATATATCGATTTTTTTAACCCAGCCCTAATGCTTAGTTCATAATAGAACAATAAAAACTTGCCAACATGTACATGGGCCTTCGTCAGGGTACGACGAAGTGCCCTGACGAACTAAGCTGATGAACTAAGCATTTTATATTAAAGCTTTTTTAACCTTTGGAAGAGTGCCTTGGCTGCCTGCTTTGGTGATGATTTTCTCCCATATACCAAAGAGCACCTTCCTTCAGCTACTTTTTAACTTCCAAGAACGCCGCTGCCCTCCTGCTTTGTTTCATTGATATGTAATATTATCTCCTCTTTTAACCATCCTCTGCATCCCCCATAGGGCTGTCACTTTTCATTTGAAATTCGAATGCAACTTCGAATGTGGGGGAGGAGTTTGTGTTCGATATGTAAATTGACTGTTCGATTTTTTTTTTTTTTTTTTTTTTAATGAACCAAAATTAACCAACTGCTGCTTGCTGGTAATGTTAATCCCATGTCAGAAAAAGTCTCCAGATTTGTCGCGTTGGTCTCTTCTGAGAAAGATTGTCTCCAGGGTCTGAAAAGTTGTCTCGAGTTGGATGCAGCCAAGTTTGTGAGGCAGTGTTGTGACTGTGAGCGTCCAAGCAAGTTTCTTGACCCATGTGGTAGGCTATAAACTTAGATTTGCAACTGTTCGTTTTTAGTCATTTCAAGTACCGTAAATTCCGGACTATAAGACGCACCGGTCTATAAGCCGCAGCACCAAAATTGACTATTTTTTTCTTCTATAAGCCGCACCGGACTATAAGCCGCGGGTGTTTTGATGTTTAATTACCATATGAAAGGGTTCTGCACAGAGAGGAATGTCGGGAAAGAGATCGCTGTTTGGGGAAGCTCCCATTTATTTTCAACAAAACAAGCATTACGGTAGGGTAGGCTATAGGCTATAAGAAGTAGGGATGGGCATCGAATTTCGAATTTTCGAATAATCGTTGTTATTATCAAGGTCGACTTTTATTATTGAAATTCGAAATTCGATTTTTTTTTTTTTTTTTTTTTTTTTTTGAGTGAAATGTTGCATTGTCTCCCCTGATTCTAAGTATAGTCAAATCGCTTGGTTTGAGCAAGTAAAACAATTTTTATAAGCATTTTAAGCAAGGTTTATGGAAAAATTAATGGCAGATGAAATCCCATGAAGAGGGAGAGGGGGTGACTTTGGCACCCCTTTGGCACTCAGACCTGAGCCTACTAAATATTTAATGAACCACTCATGATTGTCAAAACTGTTTTTTATTTTCGAAAATGTCAATGTCATGTAACATGTTCTTTACTTCAGTGGTGCAATGCTTGTTTGAGCTAAAAATCCACAGCAGAAGCTTTTTATATTAATTAATAAAGCCGTAGACTTAGAATCAGGGGAGACAATGCAACATTTCACTCACAAAAAAAAAAAAAAAAAAATTTTTTTACATTTTTTTATTTATTTTCGAAATTCGAATTAAATTCGAATTTGGCCAGCGAATTTCGAATAGTGTTTTTGCTAGAAATGCCCATCCCTAATAAGAAGCTCCCATTTATTAACATTTCAACAAAATAAATACCGTAGCTATAAAAAATAAAACAATAATAATAATAATAAAACAATCCTCAAAAGGATAAAGTGCTGTAAAAACAATAAAACAATTCTCAAAAGGTTAAGGTGCAGTAAATAACTGGAAAACAAAAAACAATCCTCAAAAGGATAAGGTGCTGCCAACAAAACCAGGTACCGTAATCCTTCTCTTCATCTTTTAGATGAAGGTGCAGCAAACGGCTGTAAACAGAGTCAAAGTAAAGTCACTAATCCTCGTCTTCCTCGTCTTCCTCTTCTTCCTCCGTACTGAAACCAGCAAAGTCCTCAACTTCAGTGTCGGAAACGAACAGGTTCAGGGTGGCTTCGTCAACCACTCCTCTCTCTCCTTCGTTGTCGCTCTCAAAACCAACGAACTCCTCTTCGTCACTGTCCGAATCGAACAGCCTCTGAAGGCCCTCAGCTGTGGCGGCGTCCTCCTCTTCGTCACGCAGCAGTCCAGCCTTTCGGAACCCGTTGGTGATCGTGGATGTCTTAACACTCCTCCACGCTGTCAGGACCCACTGGCAAACTTGTGCGAAAGTTGCCTTCCTCATTCGCCCTGTTTTTGTGAATGACTTGTCCCCGCTCGTCATCCACGTCTCCCACTCGATGCGCAGCGCCACTTTAAATGCGCGATTGACACTGATGTCGAGTGGCTGGAGATGCTTGGTCGTGCCCCCAGGTATCACAGCTGGAATGCTGTTTGTTTTCTTGATGGCTGCTTTGACCGAATCGGTGATATGAGCCCTCATGCTGTCCAGGACGAGCAACGCTTTCTTTTGGTGAAAGAATCCTCCAGGGCGCTGGACGTAGCACTGAGACAACCACTCCTTCATGACACTTTCCATCATCCACCCTTTCTTGTTGACTCTGACGCAGATACCACTGGGCATTTTCTCTTTCGGCATCGTAATCCGCTTGAAAATCACCATTGGCGGCAGCTTCGCTCCAGATGCTGTGCAGCCTAGAACACAAGTGAAGTTGGTTCTCTCGTGACCTGTGGTTCTTAACGTGATCGACGATTCACCTTTCTTGTTCACAGTGCGAGTGAGTGGCAGGTCGAACGTCAAGGGCACTTCATCCATGTTTATGATCTGCTCCGGTTCGATGGAATGATCCTTGATCTTCCTTTGTGTGTATTCGCCGAAGTTTGCGATTTTCTCCTGGTAGTCGGGAGGGAGTTGTTGGCACACAGTCGTCCGCGCCCGGACAGACAGTCCCTTTCGTCTCATGAAACGAAAGCACCAAGATGGCCCACCTCTGAAATGTTCAATTTTCATCTCGGTGGCTACTGTTTTTGCCTTCAGTCGGATCTGCACCGTGGAAACGCCTCGGCCGTCTGCTCGCTGGGTCAACACCCAGTCCTCAAGGGAATCTTCAAGCTCCGGCCATCTGCTTTTGTGGCCTCTGAAGGACTTTTTTGTTTTCTTACACTGAGACAGTTCCTCCTGCTGCTTTTTCCAACGTCTCACCATCGATTCATTTATGCCCAGAGTACGCGCGGCTGCTCTATTTCCCTCTTTTAGTGCGAGTTCGACTGCTTTCAGCTTGAATGCTGCGTCGTGTGAATTTCTGCGTACCTTCCCCATGGTAAGTGAGAGACAGACTGCTCGTCTTGTTGTGATTCCGGGCTGATGAACTTTGCTTACCGTAATTACCATATGTAAGGGTTCACGCACAGAGGGGATTGTTGGCTGTTTGAGGAAGCTCCCATTTACCGTATTACCGTAACATTTCAACAAAACAACATAACACAACACCTTTGTTTATTTCGACAGTGCACACAGTGTCCGCGGTGTGGTGAAAAGAGGGCAACAGAGGAAATTAAAACAGAAGTGGATTTATAGGTAGAAAGAGTGCTAAAAAAGAGAGATTTTATTTGTATTTGAAATTTTTTTTCTGAAAAAATCCATAGATAAGACGCACCGTTATATAAGCCGCAGGGGCCAAAAAACGGGAAAAAAGCCGCGGCTTATAGTCCGGAATTTACGGTAGTCAAGTAAATGTGTTGTGTTGAGAGCATTATTGAGAGAGATTAAAAGCAGCACAGAGTAGGCTATCAGGGCTGAGAAGTAAAAACGGCTTTCAGTAAAAACAAGTTTGGTGAGTCCTTCATGTGCTGATGTGCGGTCGTTTGAGAGTGAAAGCGCACTCAGTACTGCACAGTGTTTCATTGCGACTTTTCACTGGCTGTTCTCACCATTGTACAATACATGCTGATCACTTTCTGAGTATAATGGCATCACCCCCAGCGCGAGGTCTCCACGGTGACTCACGGAGACTCGCGGGGCCCCACCCCCACGGAGCTTTGCTCGAGTATAAGAGCACCTTTACACGTCGGGCTGATGCCCGGTGGCCTGGACTGATTTTTTTTTTTTTTTTTTTTAATTACCGTAACCAAAAAACTTCGAATATATTCGAACGAATTTCGGGCAATTAAAGTTCGTTCTAACTTTATTTTGGGAAAAAGTGACAGCCCTAATCCCCCATATTCACCCCCCCCTCTTCTGGCCCATACACCGCACTGTCAGAGGATAGGGCTCGAGTTCACCCCTGACAACACGTACAATCATATTTATTTAAATGGCAATGGAATTGAATCATGCGAGGAAGCATGGCATTCAACCTGGAAATCGTAGTAAAATGGTGCACACCGTTTTCATATTGAACACACACCCCAGGTGATTCCTGTAATGTTATGTTCGCAGTAAGAAACGTAGCGTACTACTTTGATTTACCAAATCAATCTATAAAAAGTAAATGCTGTATATACAAATTAGTGAAAAAGACACAAGATGGGAAGAGCAGCTCTGGCAGGCTGCGGCCTGGGGCAGCACTTTGAGAACAAGTCACAAAAAGTCAGAAGGCGTCATCAACATGTCGACGAGTCTATGCAACCCCTAGTATGTATGTATGTATGTATGTATGTATATATGTATGTATGTATGTATGTATGTATTAGGGCTGTCAATCTCCCTCTATAATCAAATTCGAATTTCAGTGCTTTATACATTTTAATATTCGAATTATATTCGAATATTTTAATTAATTTTTAATTGAATAAAAAAAAAAAAAAAAAAAAAAAAAATTGGTCTGAGTGAATTGTTGTCTTCTCTTATGTTATGTTCTGATTCTAAATATAGCTGAATCTTTGGGTTTGACCAAGTAAAACTTTTTCTAAGCATTTTACCAAATGTAGATGGAAAAGTGAATGGTGGATGAATATTCAAAATAATATTAGGCTTATCACAAATAGTCCAGCAATGATGTTTATTTAAGAAAACATGTTCCTTGTACAATGTACATACATTCATTGCATTAGAAAATAGGTCAGATAACCAGAGCTTAGTTAATATTCATCAGTGATGTATTGGTGCTGTCTGAAATGCTAAAATAAAATAATTGATAATAAAAAAAGACACAGCCTTTGTTTGAGCTCCTTATCAATAAACAAATAAGTAAACTTTGCCAAAACAACAATGAGCCATGAAAAAAAAAAATCAGTCACGTATTGCACTTAAGAGCTACAGGTTTACATTCAGTATAGCAGCTTCAACAGTCAACTTCAGTTAACAATGAATGAACATACATTTTAAGAGCTACAGGTAGGTTTACATCAGTATAGCAGCTTCAACAGTCAACTTCAGTTAACACTCTTTTCTTCAAGTATGTTGTCAGAACTTGTCACTGTTCTAGTGTTCTAAAAAAATAAAAAAAATATTCGTTTAAAAAAAATAATAATAATCGAATTTCGTTCATAATTATTAAATTCGAATAATATTCGAATATCAAAATTCGTTTCAACAGCCCTAGTATGTATGTATGTATGTATGTATGAGTGCATGTGGATGAATGTGTTTAGTTTAACAAGGACGGATCAAGCAAAATGTGGAACACTATGAGGCCATTTACACCTGGCGTTTTCTGCCATCAGATTGCAATTAGATTGTATTTTATCACTTCAGCCTGATTCCATTTACACCTGGCGTTAACATGCGTTTTCTGCAATCTGATTGCAATCTGATGGCAGAAATGGTTGTCCTCTCAATCCGCATAAAGTTGCTGTATCCAGATTGAGAGGACACATTGCATTTACACTTGTGTTCAATGTGTACACATTAGGGCTGTCACTTTTTCCCAAAATAAAGTTTGAACGAACTTTAACACATTGAGTGCCAGCGACGCCATATGGCGTCATTAGAAATTTACCGTAGGCTGCCAGCGACGCCAAATGGCGTCAATAACTCGAAATTGTTTTTTTGACGGGGGGGTGTCGATCTATGCCTCTTACATCGCCTCTTACAATATGAGAGCTATTGAATGTGTCTAACCTATTTTACAGAACCCTTAGGTGGCGACAGCGCACTCCAGATGAGAGAAAGTGGAGTAAAACCATAGAGTAAAACACACAGAAGAAGTCGTTGGGGAAGAGGAAATCGCATCGCATCCGTCCGTATGCAGCTGCTTCATTGAAGCATAACGTAGCTGTGCCCCTGCAGCAGCCAATCTGCTGTCACAATTGAGCAAATCCGTGTCCGCTGCAACAGCCCATTCGCATGATCAGCCGTGGAGTTCTCAACTGGAAGCTGGTGACATACACGCGGCTGTAAAAAAGCTGGATCTAGCGGACTTTTCAGTGCTGAGCACACGCAGAGCAAACGCATTCACAGCAGAGCCGAGCAGAGCAGAGAGACACTCCTCCCACAACGGGGGGGGGGGGGGGGGGGGCACGCAGGACACTACAGCATACAACAGACCCAGGCAGCTGCAGCATTACATCAGAAAATATTAGCAATGAGTCAATGATGTGCTTGAAATGCTTCCTTTCACAAAAGGGTCATTATCTCAGCTCGTAGAAAAAAAGGGCTGTTTTTGGTCAAATCAAGCTATCTTCTCCGGCTCATAACTAAAGAACGGAAAATGGGATCAATAAACTTTTTTTTGCAGGTGATAGAAGAGAGTCTCATCGTTATTTGTGCGTGTTCAGTGTTTACATAGTAATTATTAAAGAAATTATATGACTGTTTTAAAATGCATTGCGGCCTATGTGGCACAGTACAGCACCTTTTGCCCAAGGGCCGTGGCACTCAAAGTGTTAATTGCCCGCAAAATGTTTGAATATATTCGAAGTTTTTTGGTTAATTTAAAAGAAATTGGCTGTATCCAACTCGAGACAACTTTTCAGACCCTGGAGACAATCTTTCTCAGAAGAGACTAACGCGACAAATCTGGAGACTTTTTTTTGACATGGGATTAACATTACCAGCAAGCAGCAGTTGGTTCATTTTGGTTAATTAAAGAAAAGAAAAGAAAAAAAAAAAAAAATCAAACTGGTCAATTATACATTCGAACATGCCCTCCTCCCCCACATTCGAAGTTAAATTCGAATTTCGAATAAAAAGTGACAGCCCTAGTACTACACAATGCATCCCTGACCACCTCCGGATGTGGTTTGGCCGATCAGATTGCAATCCTTCAATGCGTTTTGGGGGTGTTTACACCTGTACTTTCAAGTGATAAAACACAATCTGATCACAGAAAACGCATGTTAACGCCAGGTGTAAATGGCCTCTTTGATTTCACGATAATTCCATCCTCTAGAAGTTGGAATGAGAGAATGCAAAGCAATAACAGAAAATACAGTAACGGTTTTGCCCGGGTTTGTCAGGAAACCCAGGTTCTTTGGTTTTAACGGTTGATGTGTGTGTGTGTGTGTGTGTGTGTGTGTGTGTGTGTGTGTGTGTGTGTGTGTGTGTGTGTGTGTGTGTGTGTGTGTGTGTGTGTGTGTGTGTGTGTGTGTGTGTGTGTGTGTGTGTGTGTGTGTGTGTGTGTGTGCCTGTGTGTGCGTGCCTGTGTGTGCTTGCATGCATGTGTTGCAGACTATGCCACTCCTGGAGGCCCGGGCCTGTGCTGCGGCTGGACAGAGCGGCCTGATGGCCCTGTATGAGGCCATGTTCACCCAGTACAGCACCTGCACTGCACAGGTACACACACACACACACAGACACATACACACACAAAGGAAACACTTTGAATAACACTGTCTAGGATTGGCTGTAATTTTCATGGGACAAGAACAACACCTCAGTGCTCTTCTCTTCTAAACCCCCTGCCCCCCCCCCCCCCCTCATGTCCCTCTCAGGTCCTGGTCACAAACCTGGATTTCCATGACGACCAGAAGAGGCACAACCTGAACAGCACACTGCAGGAGCTGCTGCGCATGAACATCGTGCCCATCATCAACACCAACGACGCGGTGGTGCCCCCGCCCGAGCCCAACAGCGACCTGCAGGGGGTAAATGTGGGAACAGACAGCATGGGGGGGCGACGCCGGCTACCGCTGGTGGTGATGTATGCAGCGCGCGGCACAAATCCTGACGGGGATGGCAGAGAGAGTGTGTATCCATCCACCTTATTTCTAGCAGCCAATGATGCCTCTGGGTTTTTCTTCCGCTGTGATCCTCCCAGCCTTGTTGCTGACAGCTTGACACCCATCTGGACGAACAGAGCAAATCACTAATCAGGTCCAGCTTGGCAAAAATCTCGTCGATAAATATCCCTTTAAGAGCGCAGTGCATTCATGGGTAATCGCCTGCTGTGGCTAATATTAGCCGCTAGTTAGTTATGTTACATGGCAGTAAAACGCCACTGAATGACCAAATTGATATAACTTTTAACCATTTCGGGCAAAACCGTTTCCATACGGACCCATCAGCGTTGGTTAGTTGTTTATAACGTGGCTGGCTATATTTCTAACGTTCTATCTATCTATCTCTGCACACTGAAAATACTGGGAGGCGGTCCATAGCGTCTCTGTCGATGATTTGATTAGACAGTTCTGGGCATTGGCGTTGGCGTTGGCCAATCCTGGCGTGTTCCACCCCCAAATCGATTGTGTTATGGCGCAAAGCGAGTGGCTTTTAGGACGAACAGGCTCTCTGAGCCGCGCGCCACTAACGTTATTTTAGAGCAGCGCAGTAAATACAATATTCCTGGAACGTGAGTTTAACAAAACAGTTACATGTCCTCTGCATTCTACCGGTACATCAAATAAAGATATTACTGTTTGTTTTATTTGGTATGTTACATACTTATTGGCCAAGTTATGTTCAATTCAGCCAGGGTACAAGGGAGTATAGGCGCCGGCCATCTTTTCAAATCAAGTAGATTACCGTTTTAGGAAATGACAAGCTGCAACAATAAGTCACATTAAACCGGAACTTGTACCCACAATTATTTGTACAGCGGGGCATTCAAAAATAAGGTGGATAGGGTGTTAGCTAGCCGTTACCTGCAACATCCTCACTGATACCCCTCTGACACCCTGCATGCAGGGGGTGGGACTAACCTACGGAGGTAGACGCCTCCTTCGTCCGTTCTACCGCAAAATTAACTAACATATATCCGGTCTTGTAGATGCTATCCCTACCTCACTCAGTGCTTACAGTTTAGATGCCTAATTGCTACTACAGTAAGTGTTACAACTACTTTTTCTATTCAAACATCCCCATTACACAGTTTGAATACAAAATACAAGGAAAGTACCTCAATACCACACTCACCCACAACTTATGACAGTTCTTGGTCGATAGGATTCAGTTTAAAATACAATAAAAATGTTTGCACTAGTGTGATAGTCAAGATTGTGTTATACATTTTTCTCCATTAAGTGTCTCATTCAGTCAGAACTGCTAACCTGGACTGGAGAGTCAGATCTTCACATCAGTTTGCCATGATGAACATCCAGCAGAGTGACAGCTCACTCATCCAATTGAAAGCTGTACACATCTACATAATAAGAGTGTATAATATCAACGTCCCTACAGGCCTTTAGAAAAGCCTCAGTGGAGTGGGCGGGCTCTTCAGTGGAGTGGGCGGGCTCTTCAGTGGAGTGGGCGGGCTCTTCAGTTGAGTGGGCGGGCTCTTCAGTGCAGCTGCCCAGCGCTCCTGGCCAGCCGGTGGAGGACGAGCCAGGATGGGAAAAATGCGGGACACAAATTTCACACCGCCTCTTAAGCATGTGTGTGTATGATGCGTACAGTATTATGCATGCAAAGACAGAGTTTGTCGGTCCTGGACCTGACAGAATGAATGAGTTCACACAGCTGATGTTCTGTCTGCGAGGCTCACATCACTGATGTTCCTCTGTGGCTGTAGGTGATCAGCATTAAGGACAACGACAGCCTGGCGGCGCGGCTAGCGGTGGAGATGAAGGCCGACCTGCTGATCGCTCTGTCTGACGTGGAAGGTGTGTGTTTCCACAACAACCGTCTGGGTCAAACTGTTATGTAACACCGCCATCTGTCTGTGCACTCTGCACCGGGAAGAAGCAACACCAAGGGTCAACTAAGGGTCATAGGAGATGATATGTTTGACAGTGACGCTGATGGGTTTGACAAGAGCTGTGTGTGTGTGTGAGAGAGAGAGCACATACTTTTGGTATGAGAAAGCTAAGATGAAATGTTTTGTCTTTAGCTATTAAATAGCTTTATCTCTGCTAAGGAGGTTATGTTTTCAGTGCCGTTTATCCATCCGTTTGTACATCTGTTTGATAGCAGGATTACGGCAATAACAACCACTGGGTGGTGGGAGTGGGCGTGGTCATGAAAGGGGGCGGGGCTAGGGATAGGACAATCTGGGCACCCAGAGTCTATCAGCCTGATATGACTCTGGGACAGACTCCGTCTGGACCTACAATCGATCAGCTCCAACTCCATTCTCCATTCTCGCGTCAATTCGATTAAACAATAACCGTGGCGCACGCAAGCGGAAGTCTCTGCGCAGGCATCATCCACTATACAGCAGCAGGCATCATCCACTATACAGCAGAAACCCTGTAATGTAAGTCTCTGTGCAGGCATCATCCACTATACAGCAGCAGGCATCATCCACTATACAGCAGCAGGCATCATCCACTATACAGCAGCAGGCATCATCTACTATACAGCAGAAACCCTGTAATGTAAGTCTCTGTGCAGGCATCATCCACTATACAGCAGAAACCCTGTAATGTAAGTCTCTGTGCAGGCATCATCCACTATACAGCAGAAACCCTGTAATGTAAGTCTCTGTGCAGGCATCATCTACTATACAGCAGAAACCCTGTAATGTAAGTCTCTGTGCAGGCATCATCTACTATACAGCAGAAACCCTGTAATGTAAGTCTCTGTGCAGGCATCATCCACTATACAGCAGAAACCCTGTAATGTAAGTCTCTGTGCAGGCATCATCCACTATACAGCAGAAACCCTGTAATGTAAGTCTCTGTGCAGGCATCATCCACTATACAGCAGAAACCCTGTAATGTAAGTCTCTGTGCAGGCATCATCCACTATACAGCAGAAACCCTGTAATGTAAGTCTCTGTGCAGGCATCATCTACTATACAGCAGAAACCCTGTAATGTAAGTCTCTGTGCAGGCATCATCCACTATACAGCAGAAACCCTGTAATGTAAGTCTCTGTGCAGGCATCATCCACTATACAGCAGAAACCCTGTAATGTAAGTCTCTGTGCAGGCATCATCCACTATACAGCAGAAACCCTGTAATGTAAGTCTCTGTGCAGGCATCATCTACTATACAGCAGAAACCCTGTAATGTAAGTCTCTGTGCAGGCATCATCCACTATACAGCAGAAACCCTGTAATGTAAGTCTCTGTGCAGGCATCATCTACTATACAGCAGAAACCCTGTAATGTAAGTCTCTGTGCAGGCATCATCTACTATACAGCAGAAACCCTGTAATGTAAGTCTCTGTGCAGGCATCATCCACTATACAGCAGAAACCCTGTAATGTAAGTCTCTGTGCAGGCATCATCCACTATACAGCAGAAACCCTGTAATGTAAGTCTCTGTGCAGGCATCATCCACTATACAGCAGCAGGCATCATCCACTATACAGCAGAAACCCTGTAATGTAAGTCTCTGTGCAGGCATCATCCACTATACAGCAGAAACCCTGTAATGTAAGTCTCTGTGCAGGCATCATCCACTATACAGCAGAAACCCTGTAATGTAAGTCTCTGTGCAGGCATCATCCACTATACAGCAGAAACCCTGTAATGTAAGTCTCTGTGCAGGCATCATCTACTATACAGCAGAAACCCTGTAATGTAAGTCTCTGTGCAGGCATCATCCACTATACAGCAGAAACCCTGTAATGTAAGTCTCTGTGCAGGCATCATCCACTATACAGCAGCAGGCATCATCCACTATACAGCAGAAACCCTGTAATGTAAGTCTCTGTGCAGGCATCATCCACTATACAGCAGCAGGCATCATCTACTATACAGCAGAAACCCTGTAATGTAAGTCTCTGTGCAGGCATCATCCACTATACAGCAGAAACCCTGTAATGTAAGTCTCTGTGCAGGCATCATCCACTATACAGCAGCAGGCATCATCCACTATACAGCAGAAACCCTGTAATGTAAGTCTCTGTGCAGGCATCATCCACTATACAGCAGAAACCCTGTAATGTAAGTCTCTGTGCAGGCATCATCCACTATACAGCAGAAACCCTGTAATGTAAGTCTCTGTGCAGGCATCATCCACTATACAGCAGAAACCCTGTAATGTAAGTCTCTGTGCAGGCATCATCCACTATACAGCAGAAACCCTGTAATGTAAGTCTCTGTGCAGGCATCATCCACTATACAGCAGAAACCCTGTAATGTAAGTCTCTGTGCAGGCATCATCTACTATACAGCAGAAACCCTGTAATGTAAGTCTCTGTGCAGGCATCATCCACTATACAGCAGAAACCCTGTAATGTAAGTCTCTGCGCAGGCATCATCTACTATACAGCAGAAACCCTGTAATGTAAGTCTCTGTGCAGGCATCATCCACTATACAGCAGAAACCCTGTAATGTAAGTCTCTGCGCAGGCATCATCCACTATACAGCAGAAACCCTGTAATGTAAGTCTCTGTGCAGGCATCATCCACTATACAGCAGCAGGCATCATCCACTATACAGCAGAAACCCTGTAATGTAAGTCTCTGTGCAGGCATCATCCACTATACAGCAGAAACCCTGTAATGTAAGTCTCTGTGCAGGCATCATCCACTATACAGCAGAAACCCTGTAATGTAAGTCTCTGTGCAGGCATCATCCACTATACAGCAGAAACCCTGTAATGTAAGTCTCTGTGCAGGCATCATCCACTATACAGCAGAAACCCCGTAATGTAAGTCTCTGTGCAGGCATCATCCACTATACAGCAGCAGGCATCATCCACTATACAGCAGAAACCCTGTAATGTAAGTCTCTGTGCAGGCATCATCCACTATACAGCAGAAACCCTGTAATGTAAGTCTCTGCGCAGGCATCATCTACTATACAGCAGAAACCCTGTAATGTAAGTCTCTGTGCAGGCATCATCCACTATACAGCAGAAACCCTGTAATGTAAGTCTCTGTGCAGGCATCATCCACTATACAGCAGAAACCCTGTAATGTAAGTCTCTGTGCAGGCATCATCTACTATACAGCAGAAACCCTGTAATGTAAGTCTCTGTGCAGGCATCATCCACTATACAGCAGAAACCCTGTAATGTAAGTCTCTGTGCAGGCATCATCCACTATACAGCAGAAACCCTGTAATGTAAGTCTCTGCGCAGGCATCATCTACTATACAGCAGAAACCCTGTAATGTAAGTCTCTGTGCAGGCATCATCCACTATACAGCAGCAGGCATCATCCACTATACAGCAGAAACCCTGTAATGTAAGTCTCTGTGCAGGCATCATCCACTATACAGCAGAAACCCTGTAATGTAAGTCTCTGTGCAGGCATCATCTACTATACAGCAGAAACCCCGTAATGTAAGTCTCTGTGCAGGCATCATCCACTATACAGCAGAAACCCTGTAATGTAAGTCTCTGCGCAGGCATCATCCACTATACAGCAGAAACCCTGTAATGTAAGTCTCTGTGCAGGCATCATCCACTATACAGCAGCAGGCATCATCCACTATACAGCAGAAACCCTGTAATGTAAGTCTCTGTGCAGGCATCATCTACTATACAGCAGAAACCCTGTAATGTAAGTCTCTGTGCAGGCATCATCCACTATACAGCAGAAACCCTGTAATGTAAGTCTCTGTGCAGGCATCATCCACTATACAGCAGAAACCCTGTAATGTAAGTCTCTGCGCAGGCATCATCCACTATACAGCAGAAACCCTGTAATGTAAGTCTCTGTGCAGGCATCATCCACTATACAGCAGCAGGCATCATCCACTATACAGCAGAAACCCTGTAATGTAAGTCTCTGTGCAGGCATCATCCACTATACAGCAGCAGGCATCATCCACTATACAGCAGCAGGCATCATCCACTATACAGCAGAAACCCTGTAATGTAAGTCTCTGTGCAGGCATCATCCACTATACAGCAGCAGGCATCATCCACTATACAGCAGCAGGCATCATCCACTATACAGCAGCAGGCATCATCCACTATACAGCAGCAGGCATCATCCACTATACAGCAGCAGGCATCATCCACTATACAGCAGCAGGCATCATCCACTATACAGCAGCAGGCATCATCCACTATACAGCAGAAACCCTGTAATGTAAGTCTCTGTGCAGGCATCATCCACTATACAGCAGAAACCCTGTAATGTAAGTCTCTGTGCAGGCATCATCTACTATACAGCAGAAACCCTGTAATGTAAGTCTCTGCGCAGGCATCATCCACTATACAGCAGAAACCCTGTAATGTAAGTCTCTGTGCAGGCATCATCCACTATACAGCAGCAGGCATCATCCACTATACAGCAGAAACCCTGTAATGTAAGTCTCTGTGCAGGCATCATCCACTATACAGCAGAAACCCTGTAATGTAAGTCTCTGTGCAGGCATCATCCACTATACAGCAGAAACCCTGTAATGTAAGTCTCTGTGCAGGCATCATCCACTATACAGCAGAAACCCTGTAATGTAAGTCTCTGTGCAGGCATCATCCACTATACAGCAGAAACCCCGTAATGTAAGTCTCTGTGCAGGCATCATCCACTATACAGCAGCAGGCATCATCCACTATACAGCAGAAACCCTGTAATGTAAGTCTCTGTGCAGGCATCATCCACTATACAGCAGAAACCCTGTAATGTAAGTCTCTGCGCAGGCATCATCTACTATACAGCAGAAACCCTGTAATGTAAGTCTCTGTGCAGGCATCATCCACTATACAGCAGAAACCCTGTAATGTAAGTCTCTGTGCAGGCATCATCCACTATACAGCAGAAACCCTGTAATGTAAGTCTCTGTGCAGGCATCATCTACTATACAGCAGAAACCCTGTAATGTAAGTCTCTGTGCAGGCATCATCCACTATACAGCAGAAACCCTGTAATGTAAGTCTCTGTGCAGGCATCATCCACTATACAGCAGAAACCCTGTAATGTAAGTCTCTGCGCAGGCATCATCTACTATACAGCAGAAACCCTGTAATGTAAGTCTCTGTGCAGGCATCATCCACTATACAGCAGAAACCCTGTAATGTAAGTCTCTGTGCAGGCATCATCTACTATACAGCAGAAACCCCGTAATGTAAGTCTCTGTGCAGGCATCATCCACTATACAGCAGAAACCCTGTAATGTAAGTCTCTGCGCAGGCATCATCCACTATACAGCAGAAACCCTGTAATGTAAGTCTCTGTGCAGGCATCATCCACTATACAGCAGCAGGCATCATCCACTATACAGCAGAAACCCTGTAATGTAAGTCTCTGTGCAGGCATCATCTACTATACAGCAGAAACCCTGTAATGTAAGTCTCTGTGCAGGCATCATCCACTATACAGCAGAAACCCTGTAATGTAAGTCTCTGTGCAGGCATCATCCACTATACAGCAGAAACCCTGTAATGTAAGTCTCTGCGCAGGCATCATCCACTATACAGCAGAAACCCTGTAATGTAAGTCTCTGTGCAGGCATCATCCACTATACAGCAGCAGGCATCATCCACTATACAGCAGAAACCCTGTAATGTAAGTCTCTGTGCAGGCATCATCCACTATACAGCAGCAGGCATCATCCACTATACAGCAGAAACCCTGTAATGTAAGTCTCTGTGCAGGCATCATCTACTATACAGCAGAAACCCTGTAATGTAAGTCTCTGCAGGCATCATCCACTATACAGCAGAAACCCTGTAATGTAAGTCTCTGTGCAGGCATCATCCACTATACAGCAGAAACCCCGTAATGTAAGTCTCTGTGCAGGCATCATCCACTATACAGCAGAAACCCTGTAATGTAAGTCTCTGTGCAGGCATCATCCACTATACAGCAGAAACCCTGTAATGTAAGTCTCTGCGCAGGCATCATCTACTATACAGCAGAAACCCTGTAATGTAAGTCTCTGTGCAGGCATCATCCACTATACAGCAGAAACCCTGTAATGTAAGTCTCTGTGCAGGCATCATCCACTATACAGCAGAAACCCTGTAATGTAAGTCTCTGTGCAGGCATCATCCACTATACAGCAGAAACCCTGTAATGTAAGTCTCTGCGCAGGCATCATCCACTATACAGCAGAAACCCTGTAATGTAAGTCTCTGTGCAGGCATCATCCACTATACAGCAGAAACCCTGTAATGTAAGTCTGTGCAGGCATCATCCACTATACAGCAGAAACCCCGTAATGTAAGTCTCTGTGCAGGCATCATCCACTATACAGCAGAAACCCTGTAATGTAAGTCTCTGTGCAGGCATCATCCACTATACAGCAGAAACCCTGTAATGTAAGTCTCTGTGCAGGCATCATCCACTATACAGCAGAAACCCTGTAATGTAAGTCTCTGTGCAGGCATCATCCACTATACAGCAGAAACCCTGTAATGTAAGTCTCTGTGCAGGCATCATCTA
This sequence comes from Poromitra crassiceps, assembly GCF_964638095.1. Lineage (NCBI taxonomy): Eukaryota > Metazoa > Chordata > Actinopteri > Beryciformes > Melamphaidae > Poromitra > Poromitra crassiceps. The sequence goes on along the minus strand of NC_139626.1, from coordinate 1,220,145 downwards.
CTATACAGCAGAAACCCTGTAATGTAAGTCTCTGCGCAGGCATCATCCACTATACAGCAGAAACCCTGTAATGTAAGTCTCTGTGCAGGCATCATCCACTATACAGCAGCAGGCATCATCCACTATACAGCAGAAACCCTGTAATGTAAGTCTCTGTGCAGGCATCATCCACTATACAGCAGAAACCCTGTAATGTAAGTCTCTGTGCAGGCATCATCCACTATACAGCAGAAACCCTGTAATGTAAGTCTCTGTGCAGGCATCATCTACTATACAGCAGAAACCCTGTAATGTAAGTCTCTGTGCAGGCATCATCCACTATACAGCAGAAACCCTGTAATGTAAGTCTCTGTGCAGGCATCATCCACTATACAGCAGAAACCCCGTAATGTAAGTCTCTGTGCAGGCATCATCCACTATACAGCAGCAGGCATCATCCACTATACAGCAGAAACCCTGTAATGTAAGTCTCTGTGCAGGCATCATCTACTATACAGCAGCAGGCATCATCTACTATACAGCAGAAACCCTGTAATGTAAGTCTCTGTGCAGGCATCATCTACTATACAGCAGCAGGCATCATCCACTATACAGCAGAAACCCTGTAATGTAAGTCTCTGTGCAGGCATCATCTACTATACAGCAGCAGGCATCATCTACTATACAGCAGCAGGCATCATCCACTATACAGCAGCAGGCATCATCTACTATACAGCAGAAACCCCGTAATGTAAGTCTCTGTGCAGGCATCATCCACTATACAGCAGAAACCCTGTAATGTAAGTCTCTGTGCAGGCATCATCCACTATACAGCAGAAACCCTGTAATGTAAGTCTCTGTGCAGGCATCATCTACTATACAGCAGAAACCCTGTAATGTAAGTCTCTGCGCAGGCATCATCCACTATACAGCAGAAACCCTGTAATGTAAGTCTCTGTGCAGGCATCATCTACTATACAGCAGAAACCCCGTAATGTAAGTCTCTGTGCAGGCATCATCCACTATACAGCAGAAACCCTGTAATGTAAGTCTCTGTGCAGGCATCATCCACTATACAGCAGAAACCCTGTAATGTAAGTCTCTGTGCAGGCATCATCCACTATACAGCAGCAGGCATCATCCACTATACAGCAGAAACCCTGTAATGTAAGTCTCTGTGCAGGCATCATCCACTATACAGCAGCAGGCATCATCCACTATACAGCAGAAACCCTGTAATGTAAGTCTCTGTGCAGGCATCATCCACTATACAGCAGAAACCCTGTAATGTAAGTCTCTGTGCAGGCATCATCTACTATACAGCAGAAACCCTGTAATGTAAGTCTCTGTGCAGGCATCATCCACTATACAGCAGCAGGCATCATCCACTATACAGCAGAAACCCTGTAATGTAAGTCTCTGTGCAGGCATCATCTACTATACAGCAGAAACCCCGTAATGTAAGTCTCTGTGCAGGCATCATCCACTATACAGCAGAAACCCTGTAATGTAAGTCTCTGTGCAGGCATCATCCACTATACAGCAGAAACCCTGTAATGTAAGTCTCTGTGCAGGCATCATCCACTATACAGCAGAAACCCTGTAATGTAAGTCTCTGCGCAGGCATCATCCACTATACAGCAGAAACCCTGTAATGTAAGTCTCTGCAGGCATCATCTACTATACAGCAGAAACCCTGTAATGTAAGTCTCTGTGCAGGCATCATCCACTATACAGCAGCAGGCATCATCTACTATACAGCAGAAACCCTGTAATGTAAGTCTCTGTGCAGGCATCATCCACTATACAGCAGAAACCCCGTAATGTCGGCCGTCTGTCCCAGAGTCATATTAGTCATCAGAGTGATAGACTTTGGGTGGCCAGAATGGGGATAGGAAGGTCATAGAGAGTCGGGGTTCCAGGGGTGGGTAGGGGGAGTGGCTGGGGGGATGTAGGCCTTCGCCGAGGTCTGCACTCTCTTAGTCCACTTCTAGTTTATTTCTATTTTGAATTGAAAGAGAAATGATCCAGGCGTGTGGCTAGTGTAGAGGTAAAAGCACTCGCCTACCACCGCGGGGCCCCGGGTTCAATTCCCAGCAGCGGTACTTCCGGGCGTGGTCAGACGTTCCTACAGACACAATTGGCCGTGTCTGTGGGTGGGAAGCCGGTGTGGTATGAGTCCTGATCGCTGCACTATCCCCTCCTCTGGTCTGTCGGGGCACGTGTTGAGGGGAGGGGAACTGTGGGGAATAACGTGATCCTCCCACACGCTACGTCCTGCCGGTGAAACCCCTCACTGTCAGGTGAAAAGAAGCCACTGGCGACTGCACATCTATCAGGGGAAGCATGTGCTAGTCTATGGCTCTCCCCAGATCGGCAGAGGGGGTGGACAGCAGGGGGGAATTGGCCAAGTACAATTTGTGAGAAAATGGGAGAAAAATCTTTAAAAAAATTGATCAAAAGAAAGAAAATAAGAGAAATGATCCAGACGCTGGTGTACATGTTAGGGAAGGGTTTCAGATGATGTATGTATGTTGGAAGGTGTATACTTGATGTTCTCTGCTAGTGAACATATAACTGATGTAAGACTCATCCGTCTCTTAGGACTGTACGACAGCCCCCCTGGAACAGATGATGCTAAACTCATTGACATCTTCTACCCTGGAGACCAGCAGTCCATCACCTACGGTACCAAGTCCAGAGTCGGGCTTGGAGGCATGGAGGCCAAGGTACACTACACACTCACCCCATTAGATTGCAAAACCGTTTTTAGTATTCGCTTTTAGATTAAACGCCTTGTTGCTGTAAGCTGCTGCTCGTCAGCATGGGCACTTCATTCATGGCCATAATGTGACAAGTGCTTTAGTGAAGTGGCAGAACAAACCAGCATTCATGTTGGATCGGAGTAATTCTTTATCGTAACTCCAGGTCAAGTAGAGACTTAAGAAATCTTGAGACTGGAATGAAATTGAACTCCCAGCAGTTACCTCAAAAGTTGTGAATTCTACACAAACATAATTTCAGTGGTGTGTGTGTGTGTGTGTGTGTGTGTGTGTGTGTGCGTGTGCAGGTAAAGGCTGCCCTGTGGGCGCTGCAGGGGGGCACCTCAGTTGTCATCGCCAACGGCACCCACCCCAAGGTGACAGGCCAGGTCATCACTGACATCGTGGAGGGCAAGAAGGTGGGCACCTTCTTCTCCGAGGTCAAACCTGCGGGTGAGTTCTCTCTCTCTAAAGGTGGTCACACTGGGACATGTTGTGGACTTAAAGAAGAATTTTGTTTTTTAATAAAGTGTTGTTAAAACTCAAAACTCACTCTCTCTCTCCATCTCTTTTCTCACATCATCAGTTTGCAGTCATTCAAAGTTTGTGGTGTCCATTGCTCTGTGTTGACTGTGGTCGGTCCTGTCTCTGTCTCTGCACCAGGTCCCACGGTGGAGCAGCAGACAGAAATGGCACGTCACTCCGGAAGAACTCTGGCATCGCTGCACCCAGACCAGGTGGCACATCACAATGTTATACTAGTATACGAGAATAAAAGTCCACTCTGTGACGTGTGTGTGTAGAGTTAACTGACTGGGAATGAATAATGAGTTAACATTATCAGTATTTTTATTTGTTTATTTTATTTATTTATTTATTTATCTATCCATTTCTTTCTTATTTCCATTTTATTTTCCATAGAGGTTTCATGTAGAGATAACTTCATAGTCCAAGGTTTACTTTCATCAAATGTGGAGAAACACTGCCCTCTGGTGGTTGGACATGGCGTGTGCTCAGACTGGTTGTGTGATTGTGTATGTTGCAGAGGAGTGAGATCATCTGCCACCTAGCGGATCTGCTGACTGAAAAGAAGGAGGAAATCCTGGCTGCCAACAAGATGGACATGGACCTGGCTGTCAGCGCAGGTACAGAGAAACACATGGGCGGTGTAGCATCTTAGACCCTGGCCCTTAGGCAAAGCTGTAGCTCAGGTTGAAGGTTTTGAAGTGTGTGACTGCAGCAGCTGCAAGTCCATGAAGTGTAAACTCATAATATTGATGCATTTCCCCATTCCTTCCTGATTCATATTGGACTGACCTGACAGGAGAACTAAGCACAACCTGTGTTGGATAGTTGTAAGAGTACCAGTAGACTGTGCAGACTAATGAGAATATCTAGAGCAGTATTTCTTCAATACGTTTTCATAATTGGGGTGCTTTTGGTTTTGGCTTCATGTTTGTCAGTTTTTGGTCCCAGTTTCTGTTGTTATGCAGGTTGCAACATTGCAGCAGTTTTAATTTTGATAATAATTATGATAAAAGTGCTCATTCTAAGTTTGTATTCAAATAATTGGTAATAATTAAGAATCAGTCCTATGCACTTGTACTTATTCGATCAAAGAAATTGAAAGTGATAATTGTGTTTTGTGTGTGGTAGTAGTAAACAGAATTAGCAGCACCAGCTTGCCTTTTTGAGTGGAAATCATAAACTGTAGAAAGAGACATTTTGAAGCCTCGAGTTTGGTGTTTTGGCTGCTGCCATCTTGATTTTTGCGCAGCTCGTACGAGACGGCACAAGACCGGGAATTTCCCTCAGAGCTGCAGCTCCGCCAGCTATTGCTCTGTGAGCTTTATTGTCTACTTTACTCTAAACGGGTGACGAGTTATATAAAACTTCACCTCCCGTACATGTACAGGAGAAAAGGGAAATTGACTGTACAGACCAAAACGCTTTTTGAACCAGGCTGTAAGTAAGGGATAATGTCCAGCGAGTCTGTCATTATTGGAAAATAACAGTGAACAGGCACCGACGTGCAGCGTTTCCTGCCCGCGCTGCATTGCAGTTAACTTGACACACCTGGAAACAATGAAGCAGCGTTGCGTGGACATATGCTGCTACATGTAAAACACCAGCTGGGTAGAAACAACAACCTAATGATACCTGGGTTTATCTGATGGTTCTTCTAATGAAGAAAGCAAATAGGATCCAAGAGAGAGGTGTTTGGTAGGCGAATGTTACTTTGCCATTTCAACATATTGTTGCTAGCTAAACCTTTTTGCCACAGGGTGTCGCAATGAGCTTGTTCAATTGACTGGACTCCCTTGTTGTGTGCATTGATATAACTGACGTGACCTCTGTGCATGGGACCGCTCTGATATCGCTTGCAGCAGACTGTTATCCAGAAATAACAGACCGCTGAATGCCATGATTAACCAATCAGAATTGAGCATTCTACGAGGCCACGTAATAAACTTGTTTATTTACGTTGTAACATGGGGGTGAATGGGGATTGACTTGCTCTTGCAGCAAGCCTCAAGTGGCCATTCGAGGAATTGCAGCTTTTGTTACTCCCACGTTGGCATCAATGCGGAAGTAGAAAGCTGCCCCCTCAGTGGAAATATACTGTATCTCTTCTTTAATGTTACACACTAAGGCTAACATATTAAGCTCCATGTGATAAACAGACAACAGTATGATAAAATGTCTCAAATAGACGGCCTCAGTGAATGAGAGGTCTCAGCCGACAGCGTTCTGTAACCTCACTGTCCCTCTGTCCCCAGGCCAGCTGCCGTCTGTAACCTCACTGTCCCTCTGTCCCCAGGCCAGCTGCCGGCGGCCATGCTGAAGCGTCTGAGCCTGTCAGCAGCCAAACTCAACAGCTTGGCTATAGGCCTCCGTCAGATAGCGCTGAGCGCCCAGGACAGCGTGGGCCGGGTGCTGCGCAGGACCAGGGTGGCTCACAACTTGGAGCTGGAACAGATCACCGTCCCCATTGGGGTTCTGCTGGTCATCTTCGAGGCCCGACCTGACTGCCTGCCACAGGTACCAGCAGGCTGAGTACAGAGTTCTCATATTTCTCGGTAAACCTGTGAATTTAAAGATTGGACTTCCAGTCATGGCAAATACGCACAATATGAGTAAATTATTAAAATGTCATGGCAAACTTGGGATGTAAGTCCAGGAAAATCATAGCACCTCGTATGTTTTTCTCCTAATTGATGCTACTGTACAAGAGACTTTTCAGATCAAGTATGTCCTTGAACAAAGAAGAATCAGTGAGAATGAAGAGAACTGATTTCCTCAAATCAAAAGAAGTGGGGCTGCAGGAGGATGGGGGGTGGGATCAAGGGGTCTGTGTGCTGTGTCTTTGCACAAATTCTCATTCACAAAACTTTTATACTTTTAAAGGGGGACTGACCCCCCCAGATTTCTTGCAAAACGTTATTCTACTTGATTTAAAAACTCTGCAGGCAAGATGGCCGACTATACTCGATTCTTTAGCTGGCAGAATTCCTCCCCCATAAACTAACATATCTTGGCCAATAAGTATGTAACATACAAAATAAAACAACTCGTAATGTCTTCATTTGATGTAGAATGCAGAGGACATGTAACTGTTTAGTTAAACTTGCATTCCAGGAATATTACTCTAAAGATAACGTAAATGGCTCGAGACTGTTTCGTCCTGAAACCCACTCGCTCTGTGCCAGAACACAATCGATTGGGGGTGGAACACGCCAGGATTGGGGAACGCCAATGCCCAGAACTGTCAAATCATGTCAGAGACGCTATGACCCGCCTCCCAGTATTTTCAGTGTATCCGAGATAGATATCAAAGAAAACGTTATGAATATAGCCATGTTACAAACAACAAACTAACGCTGGTGATCCGTATGGAAACAGTGTTACTCGAAATGGTTAAAAGGTATATCAATTTGGTCATTCAGTGGCGTTTTACTGCCATGTAACATAACTAACTAGCGGCTAATATTAGCCACAGTAGGCATTACCCATGGATGCACTGCTCTTAAAGGGCTCGCGCCGCGTGAACTACAGTAATCACATGGGGGGAAAAAACAATTTTTCACATGAGTGGGGCACACGCTAACCCCACCGTGACGTCACGATGTACCAAATATCCCATTCATTTGAGGGCACAAAAAAAGCAGGGTTCAACCCATAGAGGGAACTTATGCTGCTGAAAATGATACAAATGGTACAATGGTAACAGTTTGGTCTCAAATGTGGAAATTTTGACCAGAATTCTTCACACACCACCCCCAAAGTCATATATATTGGTTAAAAGCTGAAAAAAAGTGTTTTGGGGGTAAGTTACACTTTAACACGTTCACTGCCAATGACGAGATATCTCGGCTTAAATTTTTTTTTTTTTTTTTTGACGGTGGGACGTGGATCAACGCTCCCCACGTCTCCTATAAAAATATTGGAGACAGCGAACGTGTACAACCCATTCCACGGACCCACTAAGTGGCGACAGTGCTCTCCACACTAGAAAAGGCAGAGCCAAAACTGTAGGGGAACGCGCGAGGAAACCATTCTCTACTGTAAAATGGATTGGCGAAAACGCTTTCACTTTCGCGCATTATCGCGCTGGGAGCTGGCGGTGGGGGATTCCAAAAATAGACTGGGTGGAAAACACACTTTGAAACACGCAGCATAAAGCCTAGAATCGCACAAAGCTTCATCAAAGCTCTCAAACCCAAGAAACGAGTGAGCCCTATCCACACTCGCTGCCAGGGAGGGAGGCTGCTCAAACTCGCAGCAGCAGAACACTCGCTTGTGACAAACGCTGCTGAAAGCCACCAGACACGCCCACGGAGGGAGGAGTTTGAAGGAGAGGGCGTTCAGAACTATATTGTTTAGATGTCTGATCTCTCACTGATGCCAAAAATAAATGGTTAAAGTGACTGTTCTGTTTGATTGAATTTCACAAAACTGCGATTATCTCAGCTTTCAGTCTCAAACACTGAAACCATGCTGTACTCAACGGCTAATATCTACATAACTACTAACTCTACAAACTAACTCTTTTAGACAGAGAAAGCACACATTCTATTAGTACTTTTGTGAACTTTGTGTTCACAAAGTCCAAGCAGAAAATAATCCTCGGCTCTTGTAAAATGAGCCAGAATCCTCAAAAAAACCCTCTGGCAGAACCTACCTACAGTAAAAAAAAAAAAGGCTGGCAGTGAATGTGTTAAGTATAAAAGAGGAAAAATGCATACTGCTTGCTCTATCACCCCACCATATCCCCCGACCACAGCCGACCTCAACAACAGGCCAGAAACCCCCCACTAACATGGAACCTCCCCTTCCCCCAGGTGTCAGCGCTGGCTAACATGGAACCTCCCCTTCCCCCAGGTGTCAGCGCTGGCTAACATGGAACCTCCCCTTCCCCCAGGTGTCAGCGCTGGCTAACATGGAACCTCCCCTTCCCCCAGGTGTCAGCGCTGGCTAACATGGAACCTCCCCTTCCCCCAGGTGTCAGCGCTAGCTAACATGGAACCTCCCCTTCCCCCAGGTGTCAGCGCTGGCTAACATGGAACCTCCCCTTCCCCCAGGTGTCAGCGCTGGCTAACATGGAACCTCCCCTTCCCCCAGGTGTCAGAACCCCCCACTGACATGGAACCTCCTCTTCCCCCAGGTGTCAGCGCTGGCTATAGCCAGTGGCAACGCCCTCCTGCTGAAGGGAGGCAAGGAAGCAGCCAACACCAACCGTATCCTGCACCAGCTCACCCAGGAAGCCCTTTCCATGCACGGGGTCACGGAGGCTGTGCAGCTGGTAAGACCAGGTTCCCGAACTTCCTGCACAAACCTAAATAGGATGACAATGATTTTGGAAACTTTCAGATCTAAACAATACAAAAAATAACAAATTCAAATCTGGAAATTCACCACAACCATTGCTCCATCCTCCCCATTGTGTTGCAAAATCTACAGAATCAGACTATAATGTCTTAAACAGGGGTACTCCAATCATAAGGTTTCATTTGGATATTAAAACCTATGATTTATGTACACATGGATCTGCCAGTTATGTCATGCAACCATTGTGTGTGTGTGTGTGTGTGTGTGTGTGTGTGTGTGTGTGTGTGTGTGTGTCTGCGCGCGTGTGTGTGTGCGCGCGTGTGTGTGTGTGTGCGGGTGCGTGCGTGCATGTCGCTAGGTGAGCACTCGTGAGGAGGTGGAGGACCTGTGCCGACTGGACAAGCTGATTGACCTGATCATCCCGCGGGGCTCATCTCAGCTGGTGCGGGACATCCAGCGGGCTGCCAAGGGCATCCCAGTGCTGGGTCACAGCGAGGGAATCTGCCACGTCTACATCGATGCGGAGGCCAGCGTCGACAAAGCCATCAAGATCGGTCAGCAAGACAGCGGTCCTCTTATTGATTTAGAAGTTCCTCATCTATGTGTGCAATTATTCAACTGAGGTAGTTAATTAAGCCACCCATCAGCCCAATGCTAGGAAACAGTGGCTGTGCTGCTTTGATAGCTCACCTAACTTCACTTTGGCACCATAGAGACACTGCATGAAATAGGCCATGCCCATCATGGGGGAAAGGCTCCGTTCATTTCCACACACCAGCGTCATTTTCCTTGAATTAAACATAGCTAAAAGCTGTTGTGTGGTGGGCTGCGCAGACAACAAATGTAAAAAATCACCAGTTAAAGTTTTTTTGTACTCCTGAGCAAAACAAGGAAGCCATTGAGAATTGGCGAGAAGAAAAATGTGGATCTAGCTGTCAAGGAAGTAAGTTGGAGTGTTCATCTTCCGTATATACGATCTTTTTCTGCAACACGCAACCATGCACGTGACATAGGAGAACGCCAGGAATGGAGGGGGGCTTTCTGTTTTCCCCCGTCTTGGGCGTGGTTTCTGAATGATGACGCGTTATGCAGTGTCTCTATAGGTTTGACTTCATTTCGAACTCAAGGACAATTTAAACTCGAGGTGTTTTGTGCGACCAGGTCAAGTAAGAACGAGAGTTCTCACCACTATGCCCACAGCTGCTCAGAAGTATAATGTGAGCGCTCGTTCTTACTTGTAAACCCTGGGTTGTAGCACAACCCTAACATTTTGTTACCAATATGTCTTCATACTGTTGATGATGGTGTCAACACAGGTGGTGCATTGCCATCAACACAGGTGGTGCATTGCCACCAAGCAAGTCAGTGATTGATTGAAATATTCTCCCTCCAGTCAGAGACTCAAAGTGTGATTACCCAGCTGCCTGCAATGCCATGGAAACACTGCTGATCCACCGGGACATCCTCAAGACCCCGCTGTTTGACCAGCTCATTCACATGTTGCGCACTGAACGGGTAAGGCACCACAACACAAACACAAACACACACACACTCCCTCACACTAACATTGTACTGAACTATTCCACTAACTCGCTATTTTACGTATTGCAAAAAAAATTGCATTACAAATTTAAACTTACTGCTTTTTCTCTTCTAATATTCCAAATACTCCACAATAAAAATCTGATTATCGATGATCAAGACCGAATGAGACCTTTATTGCCCCTCAGGGAGTTTGCTTTGCACAAAGAGCATACAAAGAATGTCAAAACATAACAACCATACATGACAGCACATAATATATCATAAGACATAAGCATGTAAGACAGCATAAAAAAGCATCATTTTAAAAGGACAGTTCAAGAGAGTGACAATTCAGACCAGGTGATTAAAGCTTGTTAAAGGAGGACTAACCCCCTAGATATGTATCAGAACAGTGATTTGAAAATACCTATGGAAAAAACCAAGAAATGACATATACTCTTGTCTATACTAAACTCTTTGGCTGTATTCAAGTCAAGATTTTTTTTCCGAAATCGACGCCATTACAGTTTGCCTACCGCCTCAAAAATAATTTATTTGAGAGGGGCAATATCTTTATAAATATCAACAACTAGCCAACGCTGGTGGCCTGTTTGGAAACAGCTTTGCTCAAAATGGTTGAAAGTTATATCAATTTGGTAATTCAGTGGCGAACTAGAAATTTAATTATTTTTGTGCATGTATCTCTATGGCAGCGTGTCTAACTACGTTACGAGAGCAAAGTGCCGTGGGCTCGTTACCGCAGCACACCGCACAATAGGACAAACCTCTCGCTCTGGGGTAACACAATGCGAGATTTCTCCACGTAATTCCCTCGTCTAACTAGAGATAAACCGCGCAATGAAATCCGTTTTTAATTTGCGTTTTGGGGCTTTTCGTGATTCTTGTTAAAAGTTACAACACCTATGATTTTTCCTCTCAGGGCGCAGGCAGTGCAGGGCAGAGCTCTTCTCCTCCTCACAGACTGTTCCCATGCAAATCCCCCCGAGGAGCACACACACACAGACAGAGCCAGTCGCTCTGCTCTGCTGACTTCATTTCCTGAAAAGTTGGCGTTGCTTGTACACAGTGACGATATTATATTAGCCGATATGTTTAGAGAAGCTTTGTCACGTTGTCACGTCGTAGTATAGCGTTATATTTTACATATGCGCTAAACTGCCATGAGATTTGTTTGCGGAAATGTCAGACTGTGCTCTCTCTGCTCGTCTGGCCGAGAGAGCCCAGCTGCTGCTGCGTGCGCCCCCGGAGCTTGGGGCTAGTGCATGAGGTTTACAGTACTACTCTCTCCCGCCTGCCTGGGTTGGAGACAGTGCTTCCAACTCGGACTGATAATATAAACATCATCATTCGAGCTTATCCAGGGAAGATATTAATAAAGTAGTGACACATTCAGCGGGAAACTAACTATAATTAAGACATGTGCCAACTTTGACGACGTTTGGTTCAGTATTTTAAGAGCAAACTTCAATAGGAATAGGCTTGGAGTTGTGAGGAGCCGAAAGGGTACAGGGGGGGTAGGGGAGTAACTATCTTGAAATCCCATAGTCTTTGGGGACAACCTGACGTCAGGTTGTACCAAATCTCCCATTCATTTGAGGGAGAAAAAAAAAGCAGTGTTCCACCCTTAGATGGCGCTTATGCCAGACATGCTGCTGAAAAATTATACAAATGGTCAAATGGCAACAGTTTGGTGTCAAATGTGGAAATTTTGACCAGAATTCTTCACACATCACCCCCAAAGTCATATATATTGGTTAAAAGCTGAAAAAAAGTGTTTTGAGGGTTAGTTCTCCTTTAAGCAGCTGAATACTGTGCGGGACAAAGGATGTGATGCCTCTTTTAGTCTGCATCTTGGCCGGGCATAACTACACCTTCGCCCTGAAGGTAAAAGTGTGGTAATCAAACTGAGATACTTTAGTAGTTGTGGTAGATGTGTTTTTGTTTGGGTCCAGGAAAACATCTTATTGATCAGTTTATCACTGTGGTGTCACCAGGTGACGATCCATGCAGGCCCTCGGTTCGCCTCCTACCTGACGTTCAGCCCATCAGAGGCCAAGTCCCTGCGGACGGAGTACGGTGACCTGGAGTGCTGCATGGAGGTGGTGGACAGCATGCAGGAGGCTGTGGACCATATCCATAAGTACGGCAGCTCCCACACCGACGTCATCGTCACAGAAAGTGGTAGGTCAATGTGTCCGTACTGACTACTTCATTGCTCTTGTCCTGCAGACACTTACATTCATTTTTCATTGTTTCCTCTCTTAACTGGGATGCATTCTAAAACTTGTATAAAACCCAATTCCAGATTCCAGATAATCTTAATAGCCATAGTGAGTCATCATATTACAAATGAGGAATTTGTCTTCACAGCAATAGGACGAATCAGCGTGACATCACGACACCGGGATATGCGGAACCCGGCAGCAGTTAACTAGTATGAGTTGTGCCAAACAAACGTTAATATCTCAAAAACTATACATCACATCGCTTATATTTTGGCATTCAGAGTGAGAGCAGAAGTAGCTCAAGGGTCTGATATATTATGTATGTCGTGTTAAAGTTGTGTGAACTGTCGCAGTTTTTAAAAGGAAGTGAATTTAATAAAAACACAGCCTGCTAGCGCGAGACACTCAAGGCTGGCTCCATAGGGTCCCACTCACTGGTGAAAGTAGACAGGAACGGTGCGGGACGTAGTACCGTTAAAAGATTCGGTGCCTGAACGCAGATCCCGGGAAGAAGGGACAGAGTCACGGGCAGCTGCCTGTCAATCAAAACCCACAGAAGTCGTCACGATCGCATTTCCAACAAGGAAACACATCTGCTGACGTTATGTTGTTAGGTCAGAATAAACAACAGTAGTCTCTCATCAATTGCTTCTAAATTGTTCCAGTGCAGTGTTTTAGACCTGTGTGTTTTTAATCCATGCTGTAACGCTATGCAACGCAGCTAGCAGCCAAAGATCTCACACAACAGGAACGAAGAGCAGACCCCCCAATGGCCTCCTTTCCACAGCCTGGGTAGAAATGAATAAGGGTTTTACAATTTTTAAAACACTGAATTGTAAACCTGTTTATTTTAGCCTTGCTTGGCCCAGGAGTGAATTTCGCTGGGCTAAAACTGTTACAGACATGTTATTAAGTATCTAAAACTGTTACAGACATGTTATTAAGGGCTAAAACTGTTACAGACATGTTATTAAGGGCTAAAACTGTTACAGACATGTTATTAAGTATCTAAAACTCGGTTTATGGAAATGTCCTCCACAGCATGGAAGGTAGTGGAAAAGTAATGGAATTTTATTTTAGGCCCATGGGAGCCCTGTTGGGAGCAAATCCCATACGGAAGCAGTAATACAAGAACATTGTAAGGTACACATGCCTTAATATGTTAGAAGATACAAATATGCATAATAATATTTCACATTTATCTTTTAGGTGGTCAGAAAAACAAAGCTGTGTTGAGCAGCTAAGAGTGAAATGAGCAGGACAACTCAGGTGTTTGAGGATTATTCTCTTTTGGTGGGTGTGTTGCTGCCATCTAGTGACCTCAATAGGTATAGATTGGAATAAAAATATGTTGTCTGTGTTGTTTGGTGTCAGACAATCTCAAAGTTGATTAGTGAGAGGCACTATGATTATTTAACAAAGTAATAAAAAAAAATAGCTACTTTCTTATAACTAATATAAGGCTGTACAGAAAACAATCTGCCATTGTTCAACGGACAGCGAGTTCCCTCATGCAGTATTTATTCGATCTTTTAAATCCAAATGAGCTGTATTTGATTATAGTACCAAATTGTCAAATACTTATAATAAACTATAAATGTGGTCATTCATATCTCCATGAAATAACCCTGGATATTGTCTCTGCATCCCATTCACTGTTAATGGAGCGGCTCCAGGATTTCTCTGGATGACATCATGGATTTACGGACTTGGTTCTGGAGAGGCTTGGTCGTGTTCACAAATCAAAACCAAACCTGTCTGAGATCATAGAAATGACATGGTGCAAATTGTGTTTCTGGGCGGATTTTCCCATTTGTTTTAGCATAAAAACCTCAAATTCCGAGTGTTAGTTATTTTTATGCTTTGACTTGAGTTGAATCCAATAAATCAATTCAAAAGATGTGGCTTTACTGGAATGCATGGTTGCCACTCTAGAAAGTAAAATTGATCGTCTTAATTCCTGAAATGTTTTGGGGGGCATCGGCTAACAGTAACAATAAGCTGTTGTTTTTCTCTGTCAGAGGACACAGCGGAGCAGTTCCTGCAGCAGCTGGACAGTGCCTGTGTTTTCTGGAACGCCAGCTCACGTTTCGCTGACGGCTACCGCTTTGGACTCGGTAAGTGCACGTGCTCTTTGTGTCAGGGTTGTCGGAAGAGATGTGGATCTATTCGCGGGTAGTTGATGGCCAAGACACTCTCGGTAACTGAAGTCTCGATGAGTAGGGAGGTTGTGGAACTTGATAGCTAGGTCTGCACTGTTCGAGGTTGGGAACGGTTGCAGAGGTTGATTGACGTGATCTTAGTTTATGAATCACTAGAGAGGGCCTGCCGGAACGGGCCTTTATAGATCCGAACATGACATCACCTGTGCTATGACATCACTACCGTTTGCGACATCATCAGAGATCGATGACATCATAGTAGGAATGATGACATCATCAGCTGCGGCCCGCAGCCGACACCGGTGCAGGGGAAGCCGGAGAGAGCGCGGCGACCAGGCAATTTGCATGGCAATAGGGGCTCCACGAAACCACCTTGCCCTTGCCTGGGGACCAGTGGAGGAAGGGTTTGTGCAGGTTTAACCAGGGGCGGCCGAGGACCATGGGAGTACTGGGACAGTCGGTCACGTGGAAGTGAATCGTTTCCCGATGGTTCCCAGAAAAGCAAAGGTCAACTGGCATGGTTCTTTCAGTAATATGGGCGAAGCGCTGGCCCCCGAGGGTTATGGCCTCAAGGGCGGGGGAAAGTGGGACGGTTCCCACGCCCAGTCGAGTAACAATACCGCGGTCCAAGAAGCACCCCTCCGCCCCCGAGTCGATGAAGGCCGGGAGGGCAAGGGGCTGACCCCGCCACGAGAGGGTGCAATCAAACGACGATACGGGCAGAGGGGCGCAGTCGGTCTGGCTCAGTAGCATCTGCCCAACGGCTACTGAGCCTAGTCTTTTGGTGCCCTGCGTCCTTTCGGGCAGGTGGGGCAGTCCTCGACCATATGGTCCGGCAAACCACAATAATGGCAGAGGTTGTCGCGGATACGGCGTTGTCTTTCCTCAGGGGAGACGTGGTCCCTGCCCGATCGAGAGGGGAGGGCAGCGGCAAAGGCAGGGGCAGGGCGAGGAACGGTATCTGCGGTGCGGGTGGGCGTCTCTTGGCCGGACCGAGCTCCCCCGGCCGGGATCAAGAACTTGAGCCTTTCGACTTCGGCCCTCAAACTCAGAAACTCAGCCCGACTCGAGTCGACCTCCGGCCCCCCCTGATAGCGTGGTGCCATCACCGCCTCCACTCTTTCTGCCTCCTTCAGTGCAGCACTGAAATGTATCGGTGCCATGAGGCGTAGGTGCTCTCTCACTCTCTCTGGGGTGACCCCCTGGATGAAGGCACTTAAAGCTAACTCCTCACGTGCCACTGGATCGAAGGTGGGGTAACCGCGGTGTGCGAATAGGCGCACATCAGCTGCGTAATTCCCCAACGTCTCCCCTTCTTGGCGACGGCGGCGATTCATCTGCTCTCGCATGCTGTCCGTGGAAACTTGATTACCAAATCTCCGTTCTAGTGCCGCAGCTAACGTCTGGTAGTCCAGCTGCTCCGTTGGCGTTAGGTCGAGTAGCACCTGCAGCGCGTTACCTTCTAGCGCTAGGGCAACGTGAACAGCAGTTTCCTGGGCACTCCAGTTGTTGTTCAACGCCGCCAGTCTTACTTGCGCCAGGTATGGCTCTAAAGGTGTGCTACCGCCATAACGCGGCAGCGTGAAGGTGGTCCTGGGTGACCGAGTGGCGGCCACTGGCGGCGGGGTGACTGCCATGGTTGCCGGCAGCAGAGGCACAGCAGCGGCTGCCGCTGGCGGTGGTCGGGTGACGACCACTGACATCAGGGCTGACGTCAGGGCCTGCACCGCTGTTTGTAAGGTCCCCTCGGCGACAAGACCTTTCGTTGACTCGCCTGGTGGGTCAGCTGAGGCGGCCGGCGGGGAAACCGGCGCCTCATGGTCCTCCTCCTTGATCGGTGGAACCTTATCCGCTAAATCCGTTTTAGAGTGATTCATACTGTCAGGGTTGTCGGAAGAGATGTGGATCTATTCGCGGGTAGTTGATGGCCAAGACACTCTCGGTAACTGAAGTCTCGATGAGTAGGGAGGTTGTGGAACTTGATAGCTAGGTCTGCACTGTTCGAGGTTGGGAACGGTTGCAGAGGTTGATTGACGTGATCTTAGTTTATGAATCACTAGAGAGGGCCTGCCGGAACGGGCCTTTATAGATCCGAACATGACATCACCTGTGCTATGACATCACTACCGTTTGCGACATCATCAGAGATCGATGACATCATAGTAGGAATGATGACATCATCTAACACTTTGGCCTTATCGCCACACTTTGTTTCTCTCTCTCTGACATTGTGCACTTACCCTGTTTCAACACTCCGCACATCTGAAATAATGTGTGTTTTCCCCCATCCTCTCTCTCTGGCTCTCTCTCTCTGTTTTGTCTTTCTTTCTGTGTCTTTGTCTCTCTATCCAGGAGCGGAGGTAGGCATCAGTACAGCCCGTATCCACGCCCGGGGGCCTGTGGGCCTGGAGGGGCTGCTCACTACCAAGTGGGTGCTGCGGGGCGACGGGCACACGGCAGCCGACTTCTCCGAGCACGGTACCATGAAGTACCTCCACGAAAGCCTGCCTGTCACACAGCACCTAGCTGGGCACAGGGACAGCAACTAGGCCACACATATCACATCACGGTCACTTTTCGGGACATTATACATTTCCTGGAAATGTACCCTAACCATAACCATGCCTAACCCCTAAGCTTAACCTAACCCTAAAAATCTGCTTTTTCCAAATTGGGGACACAGCTTTTGTCCCGAATTGGACAAGCCGTCCCCAATTAACTGGTCTTAATTCAGAAATTTGTCCCCGAAAGTAGCCTATGACAAACCACACACACACACACACACACACACACACACACACACACACACACACACACACAGTCTTATGTCACTTTTGGGGTAGTCTCGCCTCTCCTCCCCTCCCTACCCTGAGAGGAGTCTGGCGCCACGGAAACAGGCAACAGGGATAAGCCCTCCCCTGCTCTACAGCTGCTCCCCATTGGAGCGACTGTTTCAGTGGCTGCCGGATGTCCGCTCCCGGCTTATTACAAACTCTGTCATTGGCTCTGACCATGTCAATCAGAGCGGCTTCCACTCCCTCCTCCCTGTGTGTCGCTGTAAATAGTGCCCTGCAGCCTCAGTGAAAACAACAACGCTAACTAGCTAGCAAGCTAACGGTAGAAACCTACACGCTAGCTCGTTGCTACATGCTGAAAACGGCAAGTTGGATTGTTGGAAACGATTGATTGATTGACTTTATTTGGTGATGTCAACAAAACAGGGCACAGATACAAAAACAGACAATCACCGAGGATAAAAACACAATAAAGCCACAGGCTTATTTCCATTGCGGTCCTCTGAACATAAAACATAAAAGAGACAGACATGAAACAGGGATGGGTATCACCGTCAACACTCAAATTAAGATTTGTAACATTATTACTAGTTTGAAAAGTAATAAAGGCACACTTCAATATTATACAATACATATACATTTTTTGTTATATGTACAGGAATTACAGACATAAAACACATACAAACAACAAGAAGAAAAAGGGGGGGGGGGGGGGGCGGGGGCGTTGCGCAAGGGGGTGGGGGTGGGGGAACGAAAGGGGGGGGGTATTTTCCAAGGGCACTGCCGCTAAGCGCCGCCCATCGCAATCCCACTATGGAGACCTGCGGCGCCAGACTACTTTTGGGGTAGTATTTACATAGACTTACAATGCATTCCCTGGAGAATAAAGTGCAAAGTATACCTGACTCACCCGCGAGGGCCACGAGTGTCCGTGCGGCCAAGTGATGTCAAATCAGCAGACACACACCCCCACAAAGCTCCCGTGTGGTGAGTTTTCGCCTGGCCGTGCACACCCTAATAAATGTTCTAACTACGCGGACATGGCTGGGCGGACAAAGTGGAAAGTCACTTCCGTGAGGAGAAACCCACACAGAGTATAAAAGCTCAAAACGTTTTCTCGTCAGGATTCCGTGTCTCTGATTTCCATGTGACAGTCCATACGTCTAGCAGAATTCCAGCTTTACCCTAACCATAAACCATAACCACTACTTCCCTAACCTTAACCACTGGGGTCCCCAATCAACTGGTCTTAAGTCGGTTGTGTGTCCCCAATTTCGACCGAAGTAAAACGCACACACACACACACACACACACACACACACACACACACACACAAGATTGCTGATGAAAAGAGAGATGCCACTATTTGAAACCTCTGAAGCACCAGAAATGCTCCCCACACCAAAGATCCTTTCCCTCTGCACAACCAACCAGTCACTCCTATTTAAATATTCTGTTCTTCAAGGCCGAAAGTTTACAATGTTCTACCTCAGCTTATGATATTGTAAATGACAAGTCACTGTTTTTTATAAGCACAAGGCTATATCCATGAGATACTGTATTATGCGGTGATCTCAAGAGCATTGGTTAAGACTCTAGTTATCCCACTAAAGCCAGTTACGTTATCTAGATGTAACCGAGTGGTTGAGATAACTCGGGATTAGTTACTTTTATGACTAAGAAAACGCACAATAATGATATAGATTTTTTGGTATCTGTTTAAGCTATCAAAGCTTGGTTTGGTATTAAACCAAACTCAAATGCTGGATTTGTATGTAATCTTATATTTTCCTGTGAAGAAAATTATCTGGGCATATGATTTTGTGTATAAAAAGCACATGCCTTTATCACAAATTAATTTATGGTGCTCCATAATGGAGGATGACTACCGCGCCACCCGGCTCAAATAAATAAATAAACAAATAAACAAATAAATCTAATCTAATTATGGTGCTTGAAGCATCAATGAGTTCAAAACAAAAAAGAGATTTCCGCACACTTAAATCTCTGCAATAGTTCAAAAGCTAGTTACTTTGGCCTCGTATAAGATTCCACTTGACAAACCATATTTTGTATCTGCTGCCAATGGTCAACATAACAAGTACGGTAACAATTCTTTCTCGCCTATTAAATGATCATCATGAGGATGTTGTATCTTTTAGTCTTCACTATTTTCTATTAATTGTATTGTGATCTATATCCTATTATTTTGCCACTGCAATGACCCAATTTCCCCACAAGGATAAATCAAGGTAATGTTATCATCTTGTGTGTTTTATAATTAAAGGCCCATTCTGATCTTTAGTTGATGACGTTGGTTCATCAACCACATCATCCACAAAGTTTTACTTAATATTGTTTGTAAGTGCATTCAGGTCTCCCCCCACCCCCACCCCCCCCCTCCTCTGTAATTCCAATTTGAGTGGTCTGTTGTGCATTTCTGAATGAACAGGGATGGTGATCAGATGAGATGCTGATCTAGATCATTTTATATCTTGCCCTACTTTGTCAAATTTTCCAAATTGAATTGTTTTAGCTTAACCCAATCCTTGTGTGCGACGGATTTTGTTTTGAAAGGTTTATAAACATCTAATAGCTGGATTACAGTGTCAGATGTCAGACAGCCATATGATACAGAAGTATCATAAATGAAGCCGATTTATTGTATAGTAATATACCAGTAAAATCCACTCCTTAACTTAACACATATGCATCCATTTGATTTACAAATTCTTTTACAAGTTGTGCTCATTTTTCCATGCTTTGCTTCTTTTCCTGCTTGTTCCTTCTGGTGCCCAAAGCTTCTGTCAGAGCAGGAGGAGTAATTGAGAAGCTTGAGGGGAGAAGAACGACTGCCTTTAAATTAATAACATTCTGTGAACCTCTATCTGATGTCTTGCAATGCACATGTAAGCATTGGATCAGGTTATTTAATAGCTGTATTGTAGAATACAAAAAAAAAGATTGTTGAATAAGAATATTTGGATATTTTTCTGACTTCCTTTGATTTTTGCATTTGAAATACTGAGGATTTTTTTTTACACGTATGTTCGTTTCTGTCCTGACACTATCTGTCTTTCTACTTCCACAAAGAACACAAATTAATGCGAAAAGAAGTCGTACTGATCTGAAAAGCAGATGTCTAAAAAAGGGCCTTTTTAAAGTTGCCCATAGGGGAATTTGCATTGCTGGAAGTGGGGCAAGGAAGATGGAAGACAATACTATAGAGGTTTAATTATCCAGCCATCAGAAATGAAACGCGGGAGAAGAAAAACTGAGACTAATCATGGAATCACAGGCTTGTGTTCTGACTTTCTTTCTTTCTTTTCCATTATCTAAAGAATTCATTCTCCAAAACGTACGACTTACCCTTCAATCAGCTTCCCGTCACCAAGTCCAAAGGGTTCAGAGATGAAGAGGGAGACAAAACTCGGATCGCACTCTTTTTTTGTGTGCGTGTCCTTTTTATGTGTGAAGCGATTGAAAAGAGCATCTATCTAAATGACTTGAGGTAGAGACGGAGACATCCAGGGACATTGACTATTTTGCCTGTTTGATGCTTGATGTACTTGTCTTGGTATTCTGATATAATGCAATATCACATGGTCTTAGAGATGTTTGCTACAGTTACATTTACGTATGTCCAAAAATTGTAGTAGCCCCTATTTTCTACTTGATAAGTAATGAGACTCTGTCTTCATTTCATCATTGTCTTTCCAATGCCATGACTCCTATAAGGGGCAAAAGCTAAATGAGCTATGGGCAGAATTCAATGATAATTGTTTTGTAATATAAGTAGAGAATTCAGCAGAGCTCAGTAGAGTTTGCAGCAAGGACGACATACTGTATTTTCAAACAAACTAATTTGCAGAGCTTTCAGTTCTAGATTCAACTGCATTTGCTGTTTTTATTTTTATTCAGTATTTTATTATTATCATTATTATTATTCATAATAATAAGAATATTTTTTATGTAAACTTAGTTTGCAAGGTCATAACCATTTAACAGACATTACAACCACTTAACACAGTAGTGTATGGCCGTGGACCTTAAATGCTGTGTTCTGTACTGCTGTGCACCTCTGAAACTTGCGGTGTTTGGCTGCTGTTTGAAATGGCTGGCCCTTCATGACCCGCAGATTAACTTCTACTTATAACTGAGGCCAGGCAGCCTGTGAGTTTGCTCTCATCTCTTATCTGCCAGCAGATCAGATCCCATGGTGCACCCTGTTGATGCTCTGCATCTGCTGGGTATTGTAGTCCACCGAGGGCAAATCACTGGACTTGTACAGCAAAGCCGACAGTCCTTTAATTGGACATTACTCAAGGCCAAAACTCATATTTCTTGTTGTGCTTGATCTTAAGAGACTCTCAAATGTACTCCCCGCTGGGCTTCACATTTTTTTGAATCAATAATTAATGGTCAACGTTATTTATTCATGTGTATCTTTGCCAATTACGCAGCGTCTAATTAACAATTTCAATAATTGATATTTGTTTCTGAAAGGGTTCAGTATCTTGGGCTGATGAAAAATGCATGAGCGGGGATGTGGACTGGGTTTTGTTTTTTGTTCTGAGAGAGCTTGATGCTCGGGGCTAGTACCAGGCCACTTTGACTCCAACTCTTTGAGTTGGCACTGGCCCCTGTGATGTGGATCTAATATCTCTCATTCATGGACCCAAAGCGCTTACTCTGTACCAATGTGATCTCATAAAGACTCCTACATGCCCATCCTCAGATACCCTTTTTTTGTTCTTTAATAACTAAGTTCAAAGAATATGCTTCTGTTTCTTTGATAATATTGCTTTGTGTATAGGGGATGACGATGTCATGGCAGACTGTGGAAACTCGTGGTCTCGGTCGTAGTGGTTTCGCTTCTACATCTGAGTCTGTGAATCAATGTAACTAAAGTTCAATCGCCATAGTAAAGAGCAAGAATCCTTCAGATTTGACAAGCCATATCCCCCTGACCTTTTGATAGTGATAGCTTCAGTAGTCAATAGAAAAATAACAAAGGCTTCTTCTAGTTGACTTTCATTGAGATTTCTTTTATTGTGATTCCAATAGCAGGACAGGAGGTTGGGGACCGGCGAATCACACCATTCTGCTGTGAGACGACCAAAGAAAAAGAGATCACGATTTTCCTGTGAGCATCGCTTAAACCCTTGAGTCGGGGAAGAACTTTACCCAACAATGCAAAGCAACCCAACAAAATTAAAATGTCCCCAAAACCCCCGTCATTAGAATGTGTGATTTCAGATTTGGACATAACAGTGTTGAGACCACACTGAAACAGCAATGGCGGGAAGCTTCACAGTGGGGGTCTATGAGGGTAAAAAAAAATAGAGAGGGGAGCATCAGTTGCCCTCGGTGACGCGCCTCAGGGAGCCGAAGGTGGGGCTGGTGCTTCCCCAATCGCTGTACCTCCTGTACTCGCCGGGACGCAGGAAGTACTGGCGCCCCCTGTAGTGGGGGTGTTCATGGAGGATCCAGTAGCCCTCCATGACGTTGAGAGAAGAGATGTCGCGGGTGTGGAAACGCTCATTCAGGTCTGGGCAGTCCTCCATTAGCTCCATGTTATGCCCGCCAAAGTCGGAACGCTCAAAGATCTTCATCCTGTAGTTTCCATGGTACTGGGGAAGAAAGGAGGAAGGTTGAGAATGTGAGGTGAAGTCAACATTTGTTAAACTTTGTAGCATCACTTTCAAGTATAAAAATATACAAGTAGAATGATGGCAATATGGCATGAGGAGGTGGAGAACCTGCTTGTTTTTTGCTCCTGTATTGAATCTGGATTTAATGCTAGCTATATATATATATATATATATATATATATATATATATATATATATATATATATATATATATATATATTGCACTGTAGTTATGGTTAAAAAAAAAAGATCAAAAAAGAAGGGGGAAATGGAAACTTTTCTATGTGTAAAAAAGTGAAGATTTTTTTGAAATGGCACAGACTGGTGAGAGCAGTACGAATAGGCCTGAGAACTAAAATGATCCTAAGCTGCCACTGCTATAAAAGACTATCTAGAGAGGGAGCAGTACTACAGACATGGTAGACTATCTAGAGAGGGAGCAGTACTACAGACATGGTAGACTATCTAGAGAGGGAGCAGTACTACAGACATGGTAGACTATCTAGAGAGGGAGCAGTACTACAGACATGGTAGACTATCTAGAGAGGGAGCAGTACTACAGACATGGTAGGTCAGGTTGACACTCACAGGAGGCACCATACGGCAGGAGCGGATACAGTCATTGAAGCCAGCCCAGCGCTGGTAGTCAGGGTACTCGCCCTTGAGCAGCATGTACTGGTAGCCCCCATAATTGGGCTTCTCGTAGGCCACCCAACAGCCACTCTCCACCCTTATGGAGTTACAGCGGCTGAAGTGGCTTTGCATCTCAGCACAGTCGCTGCTGCACTCATAGTGGCGGCCCTGGAAGTTCTTGTCTTCGTAGAAGATAATCTAAAGATGAGAGATGTGC
Source organism: Poromitra crassiceps (assembly GCF_964638095.1). NCBI lineage: Eukaryota > Metazoa > Chordata > Actinopteri > Beryciformes > Melamphaidae > Poromitra > Poromitra crassiceps. The sequence goes on along the minus strand of NC_139626.1, from coordinate 1,196,344 downwards.
AGTTATTAATTACAGTTAGTAATTATGTTATTACCACAGAGCCACACAAAAGCCCCATAGCCGTTCACACACTGCAATCACAATTCATTTCTAGAAGCGAATAAGTTGAAGTGCAATATTTTAGCCTACTGAATGAATTTCAATCCTTTGACAAATTTGTATGACTTCTGTATAACAGCCATATGTTTTCATAGTACCAGCTAAGTTTGCATGTTAACATTAGCTAACATGAATAAATAAATGGAGAGGAAACACTAGCCATGCTCAACATTTGTTGGCCTATTTTCACAGGACTAAAGACTCCAAGCTCAACTGAATGACTGCAAGTTTCACTGTCCTCAAAAGAAGAGGTAGGCACACTTGTACTCTAACTTATTTCTCATTTTGTGTCCTTTATTTGACACATTGTTTAGTTCATTTTATGGAATTAAAATGTATTAGATTTATTCAATGAAAGTTTTCATCAGATTCATTGCAATGCTTAGCATTTCATTCTCAATGAAGGTCTTTAGCATTTTATATAACAAATTCTAAAAATTCAATTTGAGTCCGCAGTATTTCCCAATTCACCGCCAGTTTAAAAACGTATTTCCCTCTCAGGTCCACACATTAACTTCACAGTTCTTCGCATTAAGTATCTGAGAAGATCACTACCAAATCAGTTAGTTGGATTACATTTGGTTACCAAGTGTATAGAGAATAAGACTAACATCAGTCTTGCAAAAATAAATTGTAATGTTTGTTTTTTAGACTTTAGTGAGCAGTTACAGATGCAGACCCTATGGTTACAAACTGTTACCATATAAAGTGCATGCTTACCTTGACCATTGTGACTGTGTGAGGTTCAGACCGGACCAGACACTGGGCTGTACCAGACCTCTTTATAGACCCTGCAGGGATCAGTGACACAAAGCTTCGGGGTGTCAGCACAATACGCTCTATAGACTGCAGAACACTATAGGAGTGGCTTTGTCTCTGTCAAAGCTCTCTGTCTATGGAAAATACTGTACAACGGCACTTTCTCAAAGCGCTACAATAACAGTTGCAACATTTGCCTTTATTGGCACGAATGCCAGAAACATATATGCAGCCTGTGTGAGGTTAGGCAGGGGAGCAAAGAAAATAGGTTGGGCTCATTTTGATAGGTAAATGACAGTTATTCTGTAATAGCAACAATCAACTTTTTATGAGTTGATGCTATGGACTGTGCAGGCAGCAGATGACCAGCTGCAGCCACCAGAGTATTATCGTACTCCCAACTTTGAATATATATATATATGTATGTAAATGTGTGTGTGTGTGTGTGTGTGTGTGTGTATACAGTATGTGTATATATATATATATATATATACATATGAAAAGAGCTTTAATAAGACTACAAAGAACACAAGTATTGGAAAAACAGGTGTTTAATCTTAGTTTGAGCCGCTAAGGGGTGAAATTTAGGACGTGGTCCTCATCCTCCTGAAGGAGCCCACCATGGGGTTGTGGCAGCCCCAGTCTCCACAGGCCCTGTACTCTCCAGGGCGCAGGAAGTACTGGCGCCCTCTGTAGTTGGGGTGCTCGTAGAAGATCCAGTAACCCTCCATGATGTTGCAGGAGAAAATGTCCCGGTAACGGAAGCGCTCGTACACGTTGGGACAGTCATCCATGGACTCCATCATGTTTCCCATCATGTCGGGCCTGTTGAAGATCCTCATCCTGTACGATCCTCTGTACTGTGTGTGGCAGAGAGATTGGAACATGATTATTATGCTATTTTTGGCTGGTGTTTGGACCCCAGAGAGTCACTGTTGTAGTCATTTAAATAAGCAGCTTGGTTTCTTAAAGGAACACTCCGCCCATTTTCAACCAGCTTTGTATCATTAGAACATCAGTAGTATATCAGAAAACTGTAAACTACTACTGATGTTCTAATGATACAAAGCTGGTTGAAAATGGGCAGAGTGTTCCTTTAAGTAGTGTACGATTTTGAGTAACAGCTCTTTTGGATCATAGCATGATCCGATTCTTTTTCCTCCTAACTGCCAGAAACACTCAATGTGACTAACGGAATGAGAATGAAGACACCAACAAGTCTTATGGGGGGTGTATCATATTCCTTCTAAAGGATGACTGGGTCTCCTTGTGGACTTCGCAGCAGAGACTTTTATGCTTCGACCTGCCTGGGTATGTATAATGTATAATTGACACCAAAAGGTTGATTGACATCCATTTCTAAAGCAGCATTTGATGTACAAGGCGAGGAGTGGGGGGGGTGTTGGGGGACCAGCAGGCCTGGCTGTTGGATTGACTTACGGGGGGATACATCTGGCAGGAGCGGATGCAGTTGTTGAAGCCCATCCAGCAGTTGTAGTCGGGGTACTCGCCCTGACCCAGGATGTACTGGTATCCCATGTAGTACGGCTGTGAGTAGGCCACCCAGTGACCGCCGCTCACGCGCACGGAGTTGCAGCAGTTGAAGTGCCTGAAGGTGTCCATGCAGTCACTGTTGCACTCCCAGTGGCGGCCCTGGAAGTTGCGGCCTTCGTAGAAGATAATCTTGAACGGAGGAGAGGAGAGGAGAGAGAGAGAGGCATGTGTCACTCAGGTTAGTTTCATTATATAGATTGACTGGTTGCAATACTCGTGAATGGGCTGTAGGAGACACTGCTCTCCCTTGAACAGGCTGAAGTGCTTTTGCATGAGTCCTTCATGTATCTGGTAGGGTTAGGGTTAGGGCTCTACACTCAATCTGCAATCTTCTGTGTTTGACAGATGAAAATAAAGGCAAATGCAGGAGTATTTGTTGTGTTTCTGACTTTTATTTGAAGCAGAACACATTGGCTAATCTGGCAGGGTGACAGTTCCTCAAATGGAAGGAGCCAGCTAATTGTCGGGTTCATACAAATGCAATGAATCTGTATCAGATTTGGACACCATTTCATTGTTGAACCCCAGAGACAATTTTGCCCATGAGTGCCTATAGGTGTGGATTTGTTTGCCTCAAACATAAGGCGTGCTCAACAGCTGCCAATCTATTTACTCTAAAACCACAAACTACACCGAGTAGTTCTGCAAACTCTTTCCCCCCGCCGCCGCGTTCACTTTGCCTGTTGCAATATTCAACCCATATTCCCAAATGGTTGCGTTTTCCTCCGAGCCCCATCGTGAAGCAGTTGCTGTAATGCTTGTAATGCTTGTAATGCTGTAATGCGTGTGAGCTCATACCTTTCCCATGGTTGGAGGACTGGGGATGTGTGCGCACCGTAGCTCTAGATGCACTTACGGGGGGCCTTTTATACTGTGGCACTGACAACGTCAGGGACTGCTCCTCTTTACCTTTTCAGACGCCAACGCAGTTCCCTTTGTCACGGGCAACTTATTTCCCAATTGCTAGAGTTTACCTATAGAACTGACCCCCCTCGCCCTCAACACCATACAAGTGCCATTCTATTCTATGGATGCCACGGACCATCGTTCAGCCATGACCTGTTGATGCAGCCTTTTGAAATATCACACAAAGGACCTTTAGGTATGTGGCCTCCAACAACAATGCTTTTCATGTTGACAGTGGGTTCCTTTTTTGTTTTTGTTTTTTCTTGGGGGGGACTCTCTGCAATCTAGTACTTAACTATGACATGCTATTCATTTACATGTGTCTTGGTGGGTTTCACAATCATAATATAATTTCATTCATTCGCAGTTTCACAGTGTTGAGTTTGGATTGGTGCATATCGCCTGATCGATAAGGTCACAGTATCAGTATTGTATGAAGTGGTGTTGGTTGTAAACGATGCTGATAGCATCGTTTGAATGAAGCTCTTGTGTTGATGTAATCTAGAGTGATCGCTTGTCTCTTTTTGCTTCCATAGCCTGCAGTTGTACTATGATGCCAGACGGGACTGTTCTGTGTGCACATGTACTGTGTGTGTGTGTGTGTGTGTGTGTGTGTGTGTGTGTGTGTGTGTGTGTGTGTGTGTGTGTGTGTGTGTGTGTGTGTGTGTGTGTGCGTGCCTGTGTGTGTGTGTGTGTGTGTACTTCATATGAAAGGGGGGTTGGGGGGCATATGTGTGCTTGAGTCTGTGTATGAAGTGATAGTTGTTTGGACTCGGGTCTTTGGCTGGTAAGCATAGCCCAGAGCTGAAGGCGAAAAGGCCAGAAAGTGTTGCCCTCCTATGTTGTGTTCCCAAAGCCCAGCTGATGCCAGAGAGGTCAGTCTCATCCTTTAGCCTTTCATCAGGATAAAGAGCTCGTGCCCCCGCTCTCCACTTTGTGTGTGTGTTTTCTTTTTTTTTGCAGCTTCAACTCTGTGAAAAGGCAAATGTTTTCAGTAAACACAATAGCCATTATGTTAGCGGGGGGAAGGGGGTCGGGGAGGTGGGGGGGGGGGTGGTAGTATATCCAGAGCCAGATGTGACTGTGTTCCAGTGTTGAGGAACCACGTTGATAAGCTTTCGCTTCTTTGATCAATCGTCGCCTTGAAACTCTCATAGGCTTCAATAGGTTTCATGTTTGAAGCTGCACTCCTTCTCTGTGACATAAGTAGATCGTTGATATCCTTTCATCACACTGCGTAGTGTAATTGTGGCAGATTATCAGATGGGACGTAGTTTTGCTTGGTGAATTTCTGGAGCAAATATTTTCTCCATAAGAAAAGGTTTTATGAGAACATAATGATTGATTTTTATTTTTTTTCGTGGCACACAGAGTGCCCAACCCTCATGGGTTTTACAAGACACCTTTTTTGTTTAGTTTTACCGTTGCAGTGGTAAATTGAATCATATACATCAACATAATGCTCAAACAATCCAGTACATTACATATCATTACATCACACCCCAAACAAAATGTTTCTGTCTTTTCTCACAAACTGCTACAAAATAAGTTACTTTCCTGAAGCACAGCTCAAGTTTCTCATAGTCATACATCTAAAAAAAAAAAAAAGTCAACATAAATAGAGGACATTTTACTAAAGAGTACATACCTTGCATCTTTGTATGCAGGACAATAGAACAAAAAATTTATCTCGTTTAGAATTTGAATTAACACACATAAATATAAGAAACAAATAGTTAGATTTTTGTCATATATGATCATTCATAGATTAATTATTTCTTCCATCATGATTGCTAAATATCTGATCGATTTGCTCATTCCACACTAACCCTAACCCTATTTTATTTTGTAATTTTGTAATTTTCAGAAAATCAACAAACAAATACAAACAAACTTAGATAGGGAACAAGAAAAGACAAGGGGGAAAAACACATGTACAAAAAAAAACATACATATACATCGACACTCCAATATCACAACGTGGTGCCACCAGCCGCACAAGGTGCCTACATGCACATGGTGCCTACATGCACATGGTGCCTACATGCACATGGTGCCTACATGCACATGGTGCCTACATGCCCGCACAAGATGCTATGCATGGGATCTCACACAAGGGGGTCCATGAGAGCCCAGACGGGCGAGTCACCATCGCCCCTAACCTCGTCAAGGTATAGGCCAGAAACGGTTCTCACATAGTTAGAAATCTCTGAAATGAGTTGAACCTGAGTCTCTCCATCCGTATAACAGAGATCATGTGCGTCAACCACTGCTGAAAAGAGGGTGGAGAGGGGGACTTCCATTCCTGAAGAATGAGTTTCTTGGCGACAATTGTCCCCTGTGTCAGAGATGGTTTGATTTGCTCATTCTTGATCTAAGAAGAGCAGCAGGGAGGCATCGTCACAGACTGTACCAGCTCCAGGCTTACTGTTCTGTCACTGACCCTGACCTCTCTGTGGTCCAATACAACATCTAAAATATATACAAAGATTGCCACCACTACCATCATTGTCACTGTTCCCATTTTCATCAGCGAGGAACATTCTCTAACCTTAACTCATTAGTCAAGACCTCGCCTCTCTCCGTGTCTCCGAGGGGAACCTTGTTTCACAGGGCTCTCAAATGATCATCTTTAGCAGTGAAGACATCTCCTCCCCACCCTGAAGGGAAAGCAACATCACAGAGGCCCTTGCCTGCTTTCTCGGTTCCCCCCGGAGGAGAAGAAAGCTACCCGCTGCGGAGCATCTCCACGCTTCATCTCAGGAAGACGGTAGGAAAGGAAAGGAGAAGGGAGCAGAGTGGGGGGGCTGCATTGTGTCCGAGGATCTCGGCGTGCAATCTGAGTAATCGCATGGGAGATGACGACACTATTAGCCTGCAGAGTGACAGTCAGTTAGGGACCTCTGCGATTGATGTGCACCCCACAGTGAGAGGAGAAACTTTGACAGACAGACAGCAACCCGGCAGCACTAGTTAACTCGCAACCTTTTTCATCTACCAGGCTTCCACAAGAAGAAGGCATTCGTGTAGTAGTTGATACCTAATTAGAATGCCAATGTGCAGTTCACCCAGTCAAACTCATTTCAGGTCAGAACAGACATCTTCCACTTCGAAACAAATCAAGGCGTTGTGTCCCCTTACTCCAAAACCATGGTCTCTATGAGCCTGTTGTCTCACCCCGAAAATATTGTATGGAGAGATAGGAGAGCAGCCCTGCTTGGTGCCTCAAATGTTGTCCTTTCCTGAACAATGATGACCCCCCCCCCCAAAAAAAAAAGACTATGGTACCGAGGTGCAAACAAGGCGGTCTATGTGAGTTGTGCTCCTGAGAACAGGCTAATCTGCTGTTGAAAATGTGGCACGGTCGGACGGCAGTCGCCAAACGCCTCCCACACCGGGAGTAGAGTGAGAACCTGTCTTTTGCTTGAGAGATCATCCTCTCCATTCTTTCTGTCAGAAAATCTCCAGGCATCCTGCCTCTCTTGTCACTGCCAGCGCTCCGGCTCTATCGGGAGTGCCAGACGCAGGAGCCACTATGAGCTTGTGCCAGGGCCGGGATTTACCGCCACGCGTCTGATGTGTGCCATCTTTTTGCTGGGGGGATAATTAAAAGAGGAAATGGTGTTGGAAGAACAGAGTGGGAGAGGAGGAGGAGGGGGGGCCTGCATGGACCCAGAAAATGGATGCAGCTGTCAATTATGTTGAGTTGTTGATATCTTGTTGTTTGTTTCCCCTTTTGGAGATTTTGCGCTGAGCTATGCTCCACCAGGATTTAGTTTAAAAGTTTGTGCTAAATCTCGATTCCCCTACATGTAATTAAAAAACATTTAGGCTAATTAAGAACTACTTTCAGCATTGGAATCAGATGTTATGAAGGTTTGGATGCTGCAGAACTGTCTGCAGATGATCATAAACATGCAGCCATGAAGGAAAAAATCCACCCCAAAGTACAATTCAGTGGAAAGCTACAGTAGATATGAAGACCTCTCTTCCAAAACTAGCAAACAGCTAAGATTATTATTTGTGCATGTTTAGATTTAGAGGGGTGTTTATGGAGCTGCTCCATTGAGAGTGATTGGGTTTTTACACTCCAGTATGCTTTTATTTTTCATAATGTACAGTTCTGCAGCAGAAAGCATGTCCATATCCATAAAAATGCCCCGCATAGTATTGCCACAGTTTGGTCTCTCAATCGAGCAGCGCCAAGTCTTGACATCATAGATTTTATTCTTGGTTCTCCCTTCTCTGTCTAAAATGGATTTTCTTCACGGTGCGGCAGTTAGCAATGGCTATCCTGCAGGTAATCTGTGATTTCAGAATCATGGAGGGGTCTGTCTTTATTTCACTGAAACATTGTGAGATGCTCCGCCATGCAGCAGGACCTAAACTCAGTGGAAAGCAGGCCAACTCCTTCCTCTCCACACAGACACACCTGGGCTTCCTCTCCACGCAGACACACCTGGGCTTCCTCTCCACGCAGACACACCTGGGCTTCCTCTCCACACAGACACACCTGGGCTTCCTCTCCACACAGACACACCTGGGCTTCCTCTCCACACAGACACACCTGGGCTTCCTCTCCACACAGACACACCTGGGCTTCCTCTCCACACAGACACACCTGGGCTTCCTCTCCACACAGACACACCTGGGCTTCCTCTCCACGCAGACACACCTGGGCTTCCTCTCCACACAGACACACCTGGGGGAGTGAATGGCTGTTAGTTCCTCTCGCTCCTCATCCCCACGCTCTGTTTTGACGTGACGCGTCTCACATCCCCCCCGATGCTTTCAAGGTTTAAAGAGCAACTTTTCACCCTGTGATCCGGGTGCCTTTCAAACAAGTCACGTTGTTTACTGACACATGACAAAAAAAGTTCAACCCTCTCTCATCTCTCTGCTTACAAGACTCGAGCTCACCTCAGAGTCTAGTCGTCGTTCCTCCGGAGCCTCCTGAACAAACAGAGGCGAGGCGAGAAGGGGCCCCTTGCCTTTCACCACTCACTAAATTTGTAATCAGATGTGATGCCGTTATTCACTACCTCAAATTTGTCATCAAAGCAGATGTGTTCTGACAACAGCCAGTGACAAGTGCACCAGAGGAGAGGCGGCAAATCAGCTTTTTCGCACCGCCTATCAATTATTGATCATGTTGCCCCCGACACCCCCCGACACCCCACCCTGCAAGGAGGCACCTTGTGATAATGAAATACATCAATTTAAAAAATAAATAATGAACGGGGGTCGGCTCCATTGTTGCAAAGCCTTAAGAGCTTGATTGACTGACTGCACATTTTCCTGGTTGGCAGTCAGGCAGATCAAAGCAGGGCTCTTCTTATTGCCCAAGGCCACTCGCAATTTATTGAGAGGAGCGGTGCTGCTGTCCCAGCAGGTAACATTATTGGGCAGAGACACTCAGGATAATCATGACTTTGAGGTGCCTCTCAAATCCCACCTCTACTGCTCTCACACGCGCACGCGTGCACAAATGCACGCATATGATTTACAAGAAACCCATCCTTATTATACTAAATTAAGCAATGCATTAAGACTATATTAATATCCTCATGTGGAATATCCAGCTGTTCAAAAGCAGGGCTATCTTAGCGGCCTTAAATAGGTTATTGTTTGACTTTTGACATTTTTACAACGTATGTGAAGATTTTAGATCTATGCTGTCACGTGAGGAATTGCTCATTTTTTATTTTTTTTATTTCACAATGGATTTTCTAATTAATTCTGTAGTAAGAAGCAGGCCGTCACATATTAAACACAGTTTGTTTGAAAAGATCAACTGGGGGGAGGGGGGGTTGGGGGGATATTCCACGATGTGACATAAAATAAAATAAAATTCTGTACAAAAGTGTTTACAATGGCTATGTTGGATTAAAGGGACTGTAGTCATTTGAGGGGATAAACACTTGGAGGACAAAAATAGTGTGAATCTGAATTAAACAAATCACATTTTACATGAAACCTAAGCACTTCCTTTGTGGTGCATAGCACCTTGATAATGTTACTTTGGATTTGGAGTTTTTCAAAGCCCTTTGCTGTGCACCACATTAATAATACACAACAGAGAGCATAATAATGGCATGCGTTTTTCGTCCGCACGCTGCTTATGAGCACACAGTTAAAAATAATAGAGGTCTTCGATATCTTTCCCATACGACCCAGTCAAAACAAAATGTTGAAGTAATCAACCAGTTTTATTTGGCCGGCATTTTTTTTATACCACCATTTACACGTTTCGACTCCACAAGAGAGTTTCAATGTTTTCTAGATAATAAGTTTAGAGAGTATTTTGGCTTCATGTGGTGGTCAGATTTAGATATATTATTGTCTGCGCAACAGACTACATTTGACAAAGAAGTACCGGTAGTTTATTTATAAATAAGTAAATATTCATCAAATATATTTGTTGAATTTCCTCGACGTTTCTTGTGTTGCAGCTGTGTTTTATAAGACAATATAATAGTGATATTCTAGACATGGCAAGGCGGACTAAGAAAAGTCCGACAGCCCTTTTTTTTTAAACTGGCTGCGTGTAAATTAAAAGCTATGTCTTCAAGCTAATTAGTTGGATTGATCTTATAGTAAAACAATGTGGTAGGACTCTACAGATAAGACACGCTGGTGATAGTATTTAAAATGAGCTTCTAAACGTTTATAAACAAATGTTTTATGTTGTAAAAATTGAAGGTAGAATTCTGACATTTTCACATACATTGGATCATTCTTTAGGTTATAGCCTTGATTTAGACAACTATTCATTTAAAATGCATTGTTTTTTCTAACATTTGGAGCAAGAATATTGAACTGTACATTGTGAAAGCCATAGAAAAAAGTATGTATTAACATTTGGATGAGTGGAATGTAGACGTTGCTTTTTAGAAATGCACATAGATGGCATAATTTGGGTTAGACACTGATGTCTCATCATTTGGATGTTTTGAACGTTATTGCCTCAGATCTCTTATGAGAATGAATAACATTCTCTGCAATGAGAGCCTGCCTTCCTCTGCCCTTTACCATTATCAACATAGGACGTTGCCTTAGGCTTGATAGGGGACTAGCCACATTAGTTGATTGATTTATTTGGTACAAAATGATCTGATCATTAAACATTGGCCACTCATTTCTGTTCATAAAGTTGGGCAATATACATTTCAATAGCAATCATTTCAGTTTGTCTTGTCAGTTGGCCAGTTAGTTCCAGTTAATTTTGCAAAATGAGTCGTTCCAAGCACTAGAGGGCACTAGAAGCCAAAGCATTGGACATCTGCAAGTTTTTGCTATTACACCATCTCTCTCCAGCTGTGTGTGTGTGTGTGTGTGTGTGTGTGTGTGTGTGTGTGTGTGTGTGTGTGTGTGTGTGTGTGTGTGTGTGTGTGTGTGTGTGTGTGTGTGTGTGTGTGTGCATTGGTTTGCCTGCATGTCTACATTTGTAAGAAAGATTGGGCACACATGTAGGCATGAGATAGACACGGGCACACGTTCATCTGGGCTGTGTGTGTGTGTGTGTGTGTGTGCCGGGTCCATGGCTGCTCTCTGTACCGAAGCCTATTCAGTGCTCAGACATAGCTTTGCCAGGGGAGAGGTGGCACACCAATCGCTGCCGGGCAGAGGTGACATGTGGCTGCGGCAAATGCGTTTCCTCCAAACACACACGCTGCTTGCCCACTTATATGGCCGGCGCACACACACACACACACACTCCAGAGTTAGAATAGTTTCTGCAACAGCTTTCGAACAAGCTTAAAGTGAACTACAAAGACACGTGGACACACGCACACAGCATGCTCAAACAAAGTCACAGACAGACAATGGACAGTTAGCTTTGTAGCAGTTTCCACCCAGTGTGTGTTTTTTGAACGGCATGATGTGGATGCCGATTGAAAGATCAGTGCACAAACTGCAGGACTGCAGAGATGGCAGTTCTCCCATAGGGTCTCGCACAGCGCAGGCCTTTCTGTAGTCCACCATTGACACTATTCATTTAGCCAGTGTAAGAGGAGGTGCTGCTGGTGGTCTGCGTCTATGTGTTGTGGGGGTGATCATTTGAAAGTACATCCTCAAGCCCATGTGTGCACATTGCACGCCATATGCCATTCATCCTGGCGCCGGCAAAGGCTTCCAGACACGCAGACATTTTGAAATGATTTCATCTTGCCTCATTCAGGACAGCCGAGCAAGAATCTAAATTGAGTTGTCCGTTTCTCTCCCCCCCCCATCCGCATTGAAAAGCTCACATCTTGCATTTATGAATTCCACTGAAAAGACTTATCTCGGGGGGCCAAGCGCTGGTTTCCATTCCTACGGGGAATTAATTGCACGACCATGAAGCGAAAGGTGCGCGCGATGGAATCAAGAATGTTATTAACGTTCGTGCACAGTTGTTTTGTGTCGATGGACGGGGTAGTGAGACGCCGAAGAGCGAGCGAGGCCTCTGAGGAGCGGCGGTGTCCCTGGACACCGGCGAGGACGGGCCCTCAACAGAGTCCCTGGAAGACCCCCGCCCAGCTCCACTCCTGGAAGGCCCCCACCTGCACTCCTGGGAGTTTCAACCAAATTAAAAAAAACAATGATACACCAAGGGACAATCTAATGCCAATTCCCATCATCAAGACCCACATACTTCACTGTTTTACTTTCAACTTTTGTTCTCTCTCTCTCTTTTCCCTCTGCACCGTTGTTTTCTAGTTTGTTTTCCAGCCGTACTCCTCTGGCTGTCGCCGAGCGCTACAGCCATTTTCAAAGCCTCGGCTGTCACGCGCCGCCTTTGAGTCCCGTTTGAATTTTTAACGTACATGTTGTCAGGCCGCCGTCAGGAGTGATTGACAGCTCCGTCCCAGAGCAACACCGGGCTCGGCAGGCTGGCTGTCTTTTGTCAGAGGCAGCCGAGGAGAAGCAACAAAGGCGTGGAGGCGCGGAGGAGGGGAAAAAAAAACAGACATAAATAAAACAAAACTGCTCTTACCCATTTCTCAATAAAGACCAAATTAGATTAAACTTAAGGCAGTGCGAGGCAGGCAGGCAGGCAGTTGTGGGCTGTGGAAATAGACTTGATATTTCCTCTGGCTTTGTTGCCTGCCATTGATGGTGCACTGCTTAGACACCCTCTCAACAGGACACCAAAGGCAGCACAGCGAGAGTTGCATAAAGAGCCGGTTGTATATCTTTAATGTTCATTATCGTCTCTCTTCAGTGGCGAGAACATTAGCAGCGTTTGTCCCCTTGTTTTGGAAATAGATGTGAGATTTTGTTGGCCTTGTTCATCTGCCGTGTTTTAAATAGACACCGTTGACCACTTTGAACATGGCCTAACATGGACCTGATTGCAGGATGGATCAGAAACGGAGCTGTTTGAAAATGATGACTCAAGTTTTCAGAATATTTACAGGTGCATCAAGTACAATTTCTCCCCCCCACCCCCACCCCCCCCCCCCCCCCCTGCCCCACAGCACAAAATAACCATGAAATATCTGCGAGGGTTTGATGGGGTTATTGATCGATACCATAGTGACTCAACTATTACTGCTGAGATTTCTGGCTTTCAAACGCTGACTTTCCAGCCCGCACTGTTTTGGAAACAACCCTCAACCCCACCCCCACCATCCTCTAACCCCGCCCCCACCATCCTCAACCCCGCCCCCACCATCCTCAACCCCGCCCCCACCATCCTCGCATTTTCGACTGCACAGCGAGCGAACAATCACCATCACGACACATTTTTCTTCCGAGACAAAAAAAAAGAAGACAACAAAGCAGTAATACTGTGCATCACGTTATGTATTACTTCTTCACTAGATATTTCAAAAGATATAATTATCCAGCTTACTCATTGTCTTGTGAATATGTGACTTTATTCTGACTTTTCTCAATGAGGTCTTTCATCAAGTTATTAGCTCGTGCCCCTTTTAAAGAGAATTCACCAACAATGTGAGATACATTCTTCAAACTAATTCGGCGTCAGAGTCTATGGGATGCATTTTTTAGGTTCAACTGTCAATGTTGACCTGCTGAAGTGTCTTTGACAGTGTTGGGCAAGTTACTTTCAAAATGTAATATACTACATATTACTAGTTACTTTCATTTGAAAGTAATAAGTTACTTTACAATATTACTTTCTGTGTAGAGTAACTCGTTACTTATTACACTACTTTTTCATTACTTTTACCAAAACAACAGCAGCAGCAGAATGACATCGCCGCCCCGGAACCATCCCGAAAAATAATTTCAACCGCCTTGAAGTCAGTGTAAACAATCCAAAATTCTAAATGTTATTCTTTTCCTTTGTTATTGTCATCTATAGTGGTTATTTGCATAAAAACACACAGTTTGATTAGGAAATGATTGTATCTTTTTTAAATATGTGCTTTGATTTAATAAAATGTAACTCAATTTGTAACTTGAGTTACTTGAGAAAGTAACTGGTATAATATTAGTGAAATCCTATAAGTAATAAGTTATATTACTGAGTTACTGCTAAAAGTAATATATTACATGTAATATGTTACTTTTGTAATGAGTTACCCCCAACACTCATCTTTGAGCAAGGCACTGAATCCCTACCAGCTCCAGGAGCGCTGCTCTGTGGCCGAGGCGGACCTCTCTGTGTCGGGGGGAGAGAGAGCACAAAAAGACTTCAGGAATCAAATCAAAGAATAAGAAAAGATTGTTTGAACAGTACAATAGAGCAGTAATGCTTTAGTGGTGTAGATGGAAATGAGGGCTTCAAATCGTACCCACGTTCCAAATCAAGGACATGGGCGTCCCATCTGCCTTGGCTTACGAGCTGCAGCTCAGCGTGAAGAGAGCTGGCTGAGCAACATCAGCCTCAGGAAGTGGAACACCAAAATACAACGGCACTGCCTGTGTTGAGCAAGTTGTCCCTGTCAGGCCGCGCAGATGATTGAGACCGTCTCCAAAGACCACATTTTCTCCCCAATTGTACTTGGCCAATTTTCCCCCTGCTGCCCCGGTCGCTGCTCCACCCCCTCTGCCGATCTGGGGAGAGCCGTAAACTAGCACCATTCTTCCTCCGACACATACACATTTGCTAGTCGCTTCTCTTCACCTGACAGCGGGGAGCTTCACCGGCAGGACGTAGCACGTGGGTGGATCACGCTATTCCCACCAGTTTCCTTCCGCCCCGAACAGGCGCCCAGACCAAGCCGGAGGTAACACGGGGGGCGCAAACCTGTTGGTAGGCAGGGAATCTACCGCTACACTACCCGGACGCCCTGTGGCACTTTCTGTTGTCATGTCACAATTAAGGTCCTTACACATCAAGAGCGATGCGAATATACGGCACGAAATTGCGAGTTTTGACCCACCTGTCAATCACAGCCACAGATGTGTACACGTCGGAAGCGAATTTCTGAAAAATCGACCGTGGTTCGAAAAAATAAACGCTGCAATAACGCTGGCCGAAACTTCGCCGTTGGTATGCACGGTTGCATTGACTGATATAGGTTCGGAAAATATTATTGACGTGCGAATTAATCGCACGAAAAAAACGCTCCCGATGTGTAAGGACCTTTAGTCTTGTCATTATCTGCCTACTTACCCATGCTTGAGGAATGTTGACTTATTTTCAGTGTTGGGGGTAACTCATTACAAAAGTAACATATTACATGTAATATATTACTTTTAGCAGTAACTCAGTAATATAACTAATTACAATATGATTTCAGTAATATTATACCAGTTACTCTGTCAAGTAACACAAGTTACAAATTGAGTTACTTGAAAAAATCAAAGCACATATTTAAATAAAGATACAATTTCCTAATCAAATTGTGTTTTTATCCAAATAACCACTATAGATGACAATAACAAAGGAAAAGGATAACATTTTAGAATTTTGGACGGTTTACACTGACTTGAAGATGGTATAAATTATTTTTCGGGATGGTTCCGGGGCGGCGATGTCATTCGGCTACTGCAGTTATTTCGCTTAAAGTAATGCAAAAGTAGTGTTATATAAGTAATGAATTACTCTACACAGACAGTAATATTGTAAAGTTTCTATTGTAAAGTAACTAGTAATATGTAGTACGGTATATTACATTTTGAAAGTAACTTGCCCAACACTGCTTATTTTACCTTTGCACTAATCGTAAGTCGCTCTGTATAAGGGCAACTGCTAAATGGCTAAATGATTACCGGTATGTTGCAACTGTAGACTGTAAAAAGCAGCAGTGAACAACTCAAGTCAGCTGTAGATTTGAATGGGAGGTGAAAGTGTAAATAAGGTAACTAGTAATATGTAGTACGGTATATTACATTTGTGTAAATAAGGCATGTAAAGAGCAAAGGGATGTTGCTTGTGGGGAGTAGCGCACATGATGGAATGAGTGACTTCCACTCACTCACTGAAAGCTTCGCCTTTTTCCTTCTCTTTCAAAGGAAACATGACTGCCGTGTGATAAATCCTTGACATTTGACAGTCTTCTCAGACCAATCAGACATATATATTTTGTATCTTCGCTGTATTGAGGAGCAGCAACAAGGAGGAAAAAAAAACCTATTGTCACTTTCCTCAAGCCTTTCAAAGGCAGTCTCCTCTCCGGCCACAGCTACTCTATCAACATCAGATATCACTTCTTTCTTTCATCTCTGTTTATTTCTCTGTTTTTTGGAGATGGGCACTTGGACTTGCGACGTCGCACTTAAGTCGCACAGTGACTTGAGACTTGACTTGAGATTCCTCCTCAAAAGACTTGAGACTCGACTCGGACTCGAGATCTGGGACTCGTGAACAATCTTTATTTTTTTTATTTTTTTTTCCCAATTGTCTTTTTTTTTTCTTATACACAACATACAGTGGCAATACAACTTTATAGACCAGACGCCTTACAACACACACAATGCTGATACTGTACAGTATGCTAATAGATAAGGGCATGATGATAATACAGTACATGCTTTGGATTCCATTTGAGCTCTGCAGTGTTCTAAGCAGACTGGATGGCATCCAGCAGATGATGCTCATTACAACCATATGAGACTTGAGACTTGACTTGGACTTGTGACCAAAGACTTGAGACTTATCTTTGACTTGCCCCTCAAAGACTTGAGACTTATCTTTGACTTGCCCCTCAAAGACTTGAGACTTATCTTTGACTTGCCCCTCAAAGACTTGAGACTTATCTTTGACTTGCCCCTCAAAGACTTGAAACTTATCTTTGACTTGCCCCTCAAAGACTTGAGACTTATCTTTGACTTGCCCCTCAAAGACTTGAGACTTATCTTTGACTTGCCCCTCAAAGACTTGAGACTTATCTTTGACTTGCCCCTCAAAGACTTGAGACTTATCTTTGACTTGCCCCTCAAAGACTTGACTTGGACTCTAGCTCAAAGAGTTGAGACTTGACTTATACTTGCAAAAAATGACTTGTGAGCATCTCTGCCACAATGTGAACCTTCTCTGCAGTTCTCAGGATCAACTCTACTGGGCTGTACTGAAGCACACTGTTTAGTTCTCTATGGGGTATTGTTTCAGAATGTGTTCTACTGTAATTTATCAACTGTGTTATCTTGGAGGAAAAGCGAAGCGCTAGAGGGAAACAACAAAGACACCAGTCTCTCTAATTACATAATTCATATCAGCCATATTCATATAGTCTATATATCCATATTGTATGGATGAGCGCACGCGTGTGTGTGTGTGTGTGTGTGTGTGTGTGTGTGTGTGTGTGTGTGTGTGTGTGTGTGTGTGTAAAAGCACAGATAACTCTGAAGTAATAAATTAATAACGTCCTACCATGGGAGAATGTGAATGAGCGTGTTTAGTCATTCTGTTTGACAACAGAAGGAAACGGCCTATTCCACTGGGTGGAAATCAAATTTCACACTTTTCATAGATACAGTACTGTTCATAGATACAGTACTGTTCATAGATACAGTACAGTATTGTTTCCTCCTCCACTGTTGGAAATATTATTGAGTCTTGCATTGGAAGGGAAATGGCTCAAACAGCACTCGAAGCAATATTGAAGCAACTTTTGTTTGGCCATAAACCAGAAGAAAATCATATCAAGGAGAAAAGCACTATGTGGTTGGAATGTCCTTGGTTTAAACTGGAATTGTTTTTTGAAGAAAACACAAACTAGTTCATGACTCCTTATAAAATTCAGTTTAGGACTGGAGGACCTTGGAAATAAAGATAGCGCCATATGCTTGTTTACGGTGCTGCTTTGCAATTTTCTCAAAGTTTCTCTATAGATTCATTTCAAGGGTACTGTGTACCCTGTAGGCTTTTTGCACACAGTAGGCCTATCTGGTAGCTATACTGCGCCTACTGTAGAAATAACATTTCTTTATGAAACATACAGATTTTTGCTCAAATAAATTGAAGATAAATTGTGACGCATTTTACCCCCCACACCCACACACACACACACACACACACACACCCACACACACAAAACAATGAACTGCACATGGGCTGAAAACCAATAACATGCTGTCACACAGCGGCTGTACAATGAGCCATTCTTCCTTGTGATCTGTCTAAAGAAAGAGATCTCCCGATGCAGATGGGTTTGAGCACATGACGTGTGACTGAACCCAATGGATGATTAAAAAAAGATGGAGAGACACACAGACTTCTCCGCTGATTCCGACTCTGAAGTCAGCCAGCCAGGTGTCGAGTGTTTCGGCAGCGATCGTTTGAAAGAAACTTGTGAGAGACAGAGAGCGAGCGAGAGTGACTGATAGACTCTTGAGCGATTATGAGCTAAGAACAATGTGCCACAGATAAACAAGCCTTCACATCTCCAAACGGGAAGTCTCAAATATGTGGAACGTTTGAAACATTTTTATTTTTTTATTTCAATGAAACGAGCCCTCCCCTCTCGTTGCAGCATGTGCATGGGTAGAGACACCGTACCGCTGCTCCACTCTGTCCTGCTTTGCACAAGTGAGTAATAATGGGAGGATTGCTGCTGTCTAAACGGAGCTATGGCAAACAGCTCATCGCCGTCTGTTGCTTTTGTGCAGGGCCGATCTGACCCCTGTGTTGCACCAGGTGTGCATTGCCTTCATCCCCCTCTCCTTCATATTTACACCCCTGCCGCCCGCTATGAATGATTCACTGGCAGAGAGAAACACTGCAGCCCAGCCTCCGTTCCCTCTGATCTCACTATGTTGTGTAACACTTGAAAAACCCTTGCGTTCTCGCACTTGTTTCTGTGTGTGCTTTTTTTTTTTCCTCCACGCTCTCTCTCTCTCTCTCTCTCTCTCTCTCTCTCTCTCTCTCTCTCTCTCTCTCTCTCTCTCTCTCTCTCTCTCTGGCTCTTTTCTCTGAGTTACATTCAGTATTGACTGTTTATGCTTTTGAATGTTGTCGGCGAGGGCCCGGGGCTTGCGGATGGGGGGAAAAGCGCTCTTCTTGACACACTTACGCCCCCGTAGTGAACTCGAGCTCCCAGCGCTCTCGCAAAAGCACGCAGACCTTCTCTTCCCTCTCCCGCCCTTCCCGCTCTCTTTCGCTCCCTCTTTCTTGCTACAACTGGGAGCTCCTCTGAACATCAGCGCCCCACGTTGCTCCACTCCAAAGATCACCTTATGGAAGATTAAGATGCTCAAATGCTCAAGCAAAATATTTACACAATAACCCCCCTCCTCTTTGCATCAAAGCGGAGACAGTGGAGTTGTGTGGAGTGATCTCAAACAGTCACCTCTGAGCAGAGAAGGCCTGGGTCAAACCTGACAGGGAACAAAAGTGATCTCTCCATCTTCAGGTCCTCCGTGTGCCTTCTGTCTGTCCGCCTTCAGATCCCCTTTTGACTCAGACTCTCTTTACACACACTTCCTTTACAAACATCTCCAGCCCAGTTCTGATGAGAAATGACGAGCGTGGATAATGCTTTGCTTAAACGCTTAATGCGCAATTCACAAAATAGTTGCCCGTTTGTAAATTTAACTCGCTTTCCCTCTGATCCGTCTGCCAGAATATATTCCTTCCGCAGTCACAGGGGCAGCCTCGTTCTGTGTGGGTATTCTCAGCAGAACAGTGGAGAGATATAGAATTAGCAATGTTTTAAGTGTGATGAAGGCAGCCCAGGGAGCCATATGTTGACTGCTGTAGGCAGCGCAGGTCAGCCAAGTGTCTTGGATGAGTCTGTGGACTTGCTCTGTGCAGCTACGTACCAAACTGCATCTTCATTCAACACAAACGCTTGTATGGCTCAAGATAATACGCAGCGACAGCGAGTAGCTCGCTAAAAGGCCAGTGTGTGCTCTTTGTGTCGGCGCAGATGACTGTGATGGCCAGCTTAAAGTCTTCAGTGAGTGGTGGGCAGCCCGTGTATTATCACTGCATTCTCTTGTGTGTCCCTTCTGCTTTGATATCAAGTGATTGACTCACTGGCATTTTCCAGATAGGGAGGTGGTGGGGAGGTGGTGGGGAGGGGGAGTCCTGTTCATGTGCTTACACAACATTTCATGGTCAAAAATGGTGTTGAGGCGCCTCTTGTTCAAGAGGCAGACACTAATGGAGTCAGTTTGAAGGCTGTTTGGAGTGTATTTAATGAACACTGGTTCACACAGTCAGATCCGTCAGCGCTGACAACCCAGATCCTGTAATGTCCATGTTTGGAGATTATGCTACAAATTAAACAAGCAGCACATCTGTCCCATTGTGCCCACGAGGGAATATACCTTCAGTTCACGAGACAATGAAATACAACTGCATCCTCCCCACATGTGAGCAGATAGATGATAGCTATGATGATAAAAACCAAATGGGATTGTAATGTGAGAAAAGCCCCGGGTCTGTTTTCTGTTGCTTCATAATCAGTGAGCAGTGACAGACCAAAGAGGATGCTGCTCACCCACAGACAAAGGAAGGTGCTAGGGCTCAAATGTGTGCTGGCTAGTGGAGGAGGGGACACTGCACCCCCCCCCCCCCCCACACACACACACACACTGCACCCCCCCCCCCCCCCCCCCACCACCACCACTAAAGGAAGACATCATTATGAGTAAATGACATGAGGCGGTTGATTCTGTTCCACTCCTGCCCCCTTCCCTCCCTGCTTTGCTCCTGCCCCCCCCCCCCCCCCCCCCCCCCTCCTTCCCTCCCTGCTTTGCTCCTGGCCACCGGCCTTCAGAAGCGCCTTCAGGCCCGGGCTGCAGCTCAAAGGGACGGTCCCTTCGCACGTTATTGATTGGACACTCGATAAAAGGTCACAGGGGCCCCTTCTCTGCTGTGGGGTCCAGGACTCCCGAGTAAGCCCCTCTACGTCTCGCTTTCCTCACAAACTATCTCACGCACACACACAAACACGCGCGCACGCACACGCACACACGCACGCACACACACACACACACACACACACACACACACACACACACACACACACACAGACAGACACAGGGAGAACAATGTCCCCTAGCCACCTGGGGGATAAGAGCTTGCAAACAAGCTAATCATTATCTATGTGTGTGTGTGTGTGTGTGTGTGTCTCTCTCTCCCTCTCTCTCTCTCTCTCACACACACACACGCACGCATGCACAGAAACGGCTCCTAAGTGGCTGACAAATGTCAGAATGGCTTGTATGGGATTTTTAAGAAAATGATTTATTAATTGAACTGGTTAATGAGGTCCCTGAGGCCTGCACACTAATTGAGAGCCACAGAGCTGGCCAGGCAAGAAAGCCAAAACACAAGCGATGGCTCAAACAAATAGAGAAGCATTGGAAACTGCTAACTCTCACACTCAAACACACACACACACATACATACGCGCACACACGGACACACACACAGTCACCCATAAATTAACGCATAAATAAACAAACAACTGTTTACATTTTTTTCCTCTTCTTGGGCTTCCCCTTTTCCGCGCATAATTTTGTGACCTGCCAAATGTTCTCCTCCTCTTGATGTTCCAGCGATGGAGAGAGACGCGCAGCCACGGAAATCTGCCACATTGCACAAAGCATCTGTCTCCGCACAGCACCCTGCATTCATTAAGTTTGTACCAATTAGCAGCCACAGCTTATAGCACAAACCTCCCACTTTGAAAAATCTTCCTAAAGTGAGTGTGTCCCTCAATGTGCCCTTGTGTCACCCAACTTTATCTTCACAAAGTCGCTTTTTCTCGCATAATTAGAGAAGAAATCCATTTCTTCGCCTATCTTCTCCCAGGCTCTGTCTTTGTCCCTTTTTACTTTGCGCTCGAGTGCACCTTGAGAGCGGCTGTGCTTTTGTCAAGGAATCACACCAAGGTTGTCTGAAAGACTTATGAGATGGAGTCATAGGCGGAGGTTGGTTAGGGGACCAGAACACAGAGGGAGGCACGCTGACACTTTGACAGTTACACCTGTTTCAACAATTATCCTGCTCTCTGATAACAGCTGAACCCCTTGGATGCGCGCTTCGTCGAGTTAACCGAAAGTTTTCATTGGTGGCAAAGACTTCCAAGCCCCAGTTTCACAGCGTTTGAAGGATGGGTTATTGTGAGGAGGAGAGGGGAAAAAGGACAATGTAGCTGATGATGCAGAGCATTATAAATAGATCTACAACACAGCGGTTGTATTTTAATTTGAAGTGGAACATTCTACAGATTCTCATCCATGGAGTAGACTTGAAAGACGGTTGGAGAGTAATTGGTAACCTTAGTATAGTAGACTATTTACTCTTCTTGTCAAATGGTACTTGATGATTACATCACTTCTAGTAAGCAGCCGTGTTGACTGTGAATATCTGGGCTTAAGTGTGTTTGATATCAGCTGGATACATACAGTATATATATATATTATATATACAGTATATATATAATATAATATATACAGTATATATATATATATAGTAACACAGAAGTAACACAGGTATATAGTATATATATATATATATATATATATATATATATACCGTATATATATATACACTATATACCTGTGTTACTTCCTGCTTTTTAAACACATACAGCTGTATTTTTGTAGGCTTACCCAGAAGTCCCTGCAGTGCTGGTTCGTAGGCGGTAAAGGCAACGGGATTTTTGTATGGGGATTTTAGTTAAATGCATGAAATTTCTTTCCTGGCGCTGCCAGATGGGTGGTTTTGTTTTCACAATCAAGATCTTACGAGATAATCTAGCTGGCATGCAAAAAGGTTATCAAATAAGGTCTGGTTAACAAAAGTTTATGAAACAGCAACGTTTGTGTTCATCAAGATAATCTTCACAAACGAGGACCACTTTTATGACTTATGAAGCGTTTTCTGAAAATCGCGTTAAAAAAATGCATTTACGCTTCAAAAGTCAGAAAACCACCAAAATCCCCATACAAAAATCCCATTGGCTTTTACACGTACAAGCCGGAGGTGTTATCCGGACGCATTCCTGCAGTAGCTGTCATTTTATACACGGCCTCTAGAGGTCTAGGCATTGATGCTCAGCATTCAACACCATAGTACCCTCCAGGCTGGTATGCAAGCTCAAGGACCTGGGACTTAACACAGCAATGTGCGACTGGATCCTGGATTTCCTGACAGACCGCCGCCAGGTGGTGAGGGTGGGCAACCTCACCTCCTCCCCACTGACCATCAGCATAGGAGCGCCCCAGGGGTGCGTCTCCAGCCCCTTCTGGTATGACCTCTACACCCACGACTGCGTGGCGACTCAAACCTCTAACACCATCGTGAAGTTTGCAGACGACACAGCAGTCGTGGGGCTGATCTCGGGGAGCGACGAGACGGCCTACAGAGAGGAGGTGGGGGCCCTGGAACAATGGTGCCAGGACAACCACCTCTCTCTGAACGTCTCCAAGACCAAGGAGATCATTGTAGACTACAGGAGGGGGGGGGGCGCACACCCCCCAATCACCATCAACGGCACAGTGGTGGAAAGGGTGGACAGCTTCAAGTACCTGGGAGTCAATATCCACCAGGACCTGACATGGGCCGGCCACACCGCCACTGTCGTCAAAAAGGCCCAACAGCGAATACACGGACTCAAGCGCCTGAAGAAATTTGGGCTAAGGAAAGAAATCCTCAGGGACTTCTACAGAGGCACCATTGAAAGCCTGCTGACTGGCGGCTTCACCACCTGGTACGGGAACTGTACCACCATGGACCGCAGGGCGCTACGGAGAGTGAGACGCGCGGCACAGCACGTAACAGAATGTGAGTTGCCAGATCTGCATGAACTGTATAAACAGCGGTGCCTCAGGAGGTCCCTGAAGATCATCAAAGACACAAACCATCCCCACAACAGCCTGTTCTCCCTGCTACCCTCAGGGAGAAGATACAGGGTTCCGAAAGCACGCACAAATCGCTTGAGGAACAGTTTCTTCCCGCAGGCCACGAGACTCCTTAACATACACAAATAGTGTAGTAGCCGCACTGTACCGTACTGTAGCTGCTACCATTACGTATGTCTAACGTTTAATTGTATGTTTAATAAGGAATATGCTATTTGCACCTGTATGTCAAATACGCCGAATTTAAAATGCCGAGTTTAATTGTATGTTTAATAAGGAATATGTTATTTGCACCTGTATGTCAAATACGCAGAATTTAAAATGTTTAAGCACGTCTAAAGTATGCACCCGACACGTGCACCTATGTGCAGTGAATATGCCACTGTCTCTGACTTGTCTTATCACTATACTGCCTTATGCTTGTTGTGTCTCTTGTGTTTTTGCACCCATATGCCCTGTTATATTTGTTATATTTGTACTATTTGCACTATGTTGTAAACGGAGTCCACAGCACAAGAATTTCACACGTGATACTTGTACCATGGAGTGACAATAAAAATCTTGAATCTTGAATCTTGAACATGTATCTACACATGTTGAACGTGTTTTATACATGACCTCTAGAGGTCTAGGCATTGATATACAGGTATCTACACATGTTTAACGTGTTTTATACATGACCTCTAGAGGTCTAGGCATTGATATACAGGTATCTACACATGTTGAACGTGTTTTATACATGACCTCTAGAGGTCTAGGCATTGATAAACATGTATCTACACATGTTGAATGTGTTTTATACATGACCTCTAGAGGTCTAGACATTGATACACATGTATCTACACATGTTGAACGTGTTTTATACATGACCTCTAGAGGTCTAGACATTGATACACATGTATCTACACATGTTGAATGTGTTTTATACATGACCTCTAGAGGTCTAGGCATTGATACACATGTATCTACACATGTTGAACGTGTTTTATACATGACCTCTAGAGGTCTAGGCATTGATACACATGTATCTACACATGTTGAACGTGTTTTATACATGACCTCTAGAGGTCTAGGCATTGATACACATGTATCTACACATGTTGAATGTGTTTTATACATGACCTCTAGAGGTCTAGGCATTGATACACATGTACTGTATCTACACATGTTGAATGTGTTTTATACATGACCTCTAGAGGTCTAGACATTGATACACATGTATCTACACATGTTTAACGTGTTTTATACATGACCTCTAGAGGTCTAGGCATTGATACACATGTATCTACACATGTTGAACGTGTTTTATACATGACCTCTAGAGGTCTAGGCATTGACACACATGTATCTACACATGTTGAACGTGTTTTATACATGACCTCTAGAGGTCTAGGCATTGATACACATGTATCTACACATGTTGAATGTGTTTTATACACACCCGTTAGAGGTGTGTGTCTATAATGCATGTATGGTAATCGAGGTGTGTGTGTCTATAATGCATGCATGGTGCAATCTAGGTGCAATGTAGTTCATCGTTGAATGATTTTTTTGTGTTTTCTCCAAGCAGAAGAGTAAAGTTTCCTGATGTGGAACTCGGCACAACAAAATACCACACTCTACACATTATAATTCTAATGATAGCGTGATCCAGTCTTACTACAAGGTCAGTGTTTGATATCTGGGCTAATTTCCGAGGCCTTTATAACAGTCCTCTTTAACATTCATAAGCATACATGACCCCGGCAACTAGAGCGCTATCGCATTATGATTGCCCGCTTAGCACTCCCGCATTGGGAAAGTTGCCCCCGCCCCCTCCCTTGGCGTTCCTGCAGTAAACTCTGCTTCTGACCCACATTCCTTTGCTCTTGGGGGAGCGCTTGTTTTGCGTCTCAGAAGGGAGAGCCGGATGGTGGGTCAAGGGGTCAGATGCTATTGAGCGAAGCTTCAAGTAAAATATATGAATAAATAGCTTGATTAACGAACAGCTCCACTGAAATCGTAGGAGAAAACCAGAGAGTGAACTTGACCGAGTCGTTGTAGAGAAAATGTAAAAGAAAGAAGACAAAAAAATCTGAAATTGTGTTCTTGTCTCGTGTTTGAGAGATAAAGTTAAATTCCTTCGAGAAGAAGCATTGTTTTGGTCGATTAACGAACAGTCTGACTGAAATCATAGTAGTAGAACGTAAGGTGAACTTGAATGTGTAGTTGTAGGGCAAAGGGCAAAATTTTCTGAAATCGTGCTCTTGCCTTAGTTTGGAAAATTCAAAATCAAATGCCTTGGCACAGAAGTAAAAACTAAAGTCAGGCCGAACATGG
Organism: Poromitra crassiceps; assembly: GCF_964638095.1. Classification (NCBI taxonomy): domain Eukaryota; kingdom Metazoa; phylum Chordata; class Actinopteri; order Beryciformes; family Melamphaidae; genus Poromitra; species Poromitra crassiceps. The sequence goes on along the minus strand of NC_139626.1, from coordinate 1,170,490 downwards.
CCTGAATAGTTCCAGGCCAAATCCAGCAACCTCAAGAATTATATTTTGGAAGGAATGAAACGCTCAGCTCAGGGCAGCAAAAGCTTCACTGCTGGCCCAACAATCCTCAGAATCAAGAACTATATGTAGGCTAATTTCATAAATGCAATACCTTATTGTACATCATTTGTTACTATCAGTCTGTTCCTCTCTCTCTCTGTGGGATAACCTAGTGTAAAGCATATGCCATGACCTGTCTGATCACTCTCCTCTGTGGTATATCCAGGTCAGAAAATAAAACCTGAACTCCACAACCCTCCGAAAAATTCACAACCTCCCTTGAATCCCCTCAACTGTTAAAACAAACAAAGTTATACATTTGGACTGCCGTATACTCTTAATTCAATTTAGATTTAGATGTTTCCCAGATGCCAGGGTCTTCTAGCAAAACTTAGCCGAAATAAGCATCTTGCTTCTGTGAAAATGTGTAGACACGAGCGGGGCGGCTTTAGCTCAGGAGGTAGAGCGGGTCGGCCAATGACGCAAGGGTTGGCGGTTCGATCCCCGCTTCCTCCCAGCTGCTGTCGTTGTGTCCTTGGGCAAGACACTTAACCCTCCTTGCTCCCGATGGTGTGTAGGCACCCTGCGTGGTAGCTTGCCGCCATTGGTGTATGAATGGGTGAATGTAGACTATCTACTGATTGTAAAGCGCTTTGGATAAAAGCGCTATATAAATGCAGGCCATTTACCATTTACCATTTTTCACTTTTTTTTTTTTTTAATAAGTCAATACATTGTGAAAATGTTGTGGTCGGCTTGGCTTAGCAGTTGAAAAAGCTAGCGCCAGGGAAAACGTTAGCTAACCTTAGCTGATAATGGGGGGTGGTAACTTGACCTTGGCTTTAATTGTATTTCTCTCAAACACCCATAGTAACTGTGCTATAGTACCTTTTGTGAAATATAGTTAGATGCGGGCTGTAATTATAGTTATATTATAGTTGGACCAAGTTTTTAATTATAGTCCGATTAAGACAGCACTTGCACAGCAGTTTAGAAATATATGAATAGCAGTATTATTAACTCTTTTTTTGTACATCAAAAGCATTTTATTTCCTCAACCCACCCTCTGAAATCAATTCTAATTTTCAATTCAGTTCCAGGACTTGTGGAATAGGGACATTATTAGGTGCTCGGGCTGGAGCTCCTCAGAGCTGGGCTGTGTGGGTGTTTGTCACAGCTGACAGTCTGTGGGTGCATCTGGAGGAGACGAGACGTACTCACAGGATTAGACGCTACATGGCGGTGACACTGGACCTGTGAGCACGAGTATATTTCTGCCCCTGAGCAGCTAAAAAGCTTGTTTTATTATTATTATCTGATCATGTGGCACTTTACTGTTGTTCGCTTTTCCTTCTTCAAAACTAGAGTCTCGACTCTATCCAGCAGCTATGATGTAGCCTGGTAGCCATGATGTGCATACAGTATGAGCAATGTGACGAGCCGGGAAGATCGTGTGGACGCACAGAGACGTGATCCGAAAACCTGATATTTATGTTCAGAGCTCAAAAATCGCATAAATAAAAATAACAAGTGCAGCCACTTCTGTCCTGCTCAAACACGACATTATAGCCCATAGTGTCACCTATGGCGGTGTCCATGCACAAAAGATTTAATGATGTAAGCATGTGACTGTGCCTCAGCCTACACAGCGAGGCCCTGCTGTCCCAATCCCCCTCAGACTGGCATAGATCGATGGCTGCTTGTTATTGACATGACACCTGCCGAGCTGGGCTTTAAGCTATCGAAAACCGATGTGGCAGATCAAAAATAGGACGCCAGCTTTCATGTTTGTAAACAGTATCGATTTGCATAATAACCTCAAAAATTAGTTCCCCGGATTAGGCAAGGACAAACCTGTTTCAGCGTTTGTTATGATGCCCGCAGCGTACGCCTAATTAGAGGGAAAAAAGAGGCAGAGGCTGTGATCGGCTTGAAAAACAGCCTGTGATCGACTTGACAAGTCGGTGCTTCGCTGTCAACACCTTTTGCTTTGCCACTGTTAATGAAAGCCATTTTTTCCCATTAAATAATAAAATAAAAACACACCTCTAGACTTCTTGGCAGACAAAAGCGCTGATGCGTCACTTTTACATGGATGCAAATTATTGCTGCGTGTCACAATCATTTATTCATGAAGGGGGGGGCTTCTATCTGATGGCGGGTTTACCTGCGCCATGGACGTGCTCTCTCCTCCACCGTGCCATGGACGTGCTCTCTCCTCCACCGTGCCACGGTGCTGAGAGAGATGTCAGCCTGCACGAGTGACGAGGAGCCAGATGTACTAAAGAAACGATAGATGCCACTCCCTTCACCAGACGGGTCCAGTTTAAAACCGCTGAATTATGCATCCTGGAGACTGCATGACACAAACACAGAATGACTTGTCAGTGCTGAATATCTCCATTTCCTGTCTCAGACAAAGCCACGACCTTTTGGAGCTCCGCATGTGATGTGGGATTCTTACCAAGGGGCATTGTTTAGCTGTAAATGCCTGTAGAGTCCACTAATATTATATGCAATGAGAGGTCATTATAACTTCTAAAGTATACCGTTGTAAGGGTGGGAGAATAAATCGATACAGCATAGTATCGCGATATTTTGTGTGGCAATATATCGTATCGCACGAATGCCAAGTATCGTGATATGTTATTATACAAATTGTTAAGTGCATCATGCAACATTTATGACAGTGTTGGTCAGTCTGTCTGCTTGACAATCCCATTTTGCTGCAATACAAATGATTGAAGTGAGATGAACAGACTGGAAACTTCATTTCATTAGATATTATATATATATATATATATATATAAACTTAGACATTAGATAAAACAGATGTTGACCATGTTTTTTTTTCCTTTGGGGTCATAATTTGCCGTTGAAAAAAGGTAATACCGGTAAATGGCCCCTCGGCCAGGGGCGGAGCTCGCCATCTTGGGCTGCTCGGAGGCGGGAGGCCTCTCTGGGCTTCCCCGCGGCTGTGCGGCGGTCTCTGACGCTGGGAACAGCTGTTGCCAGGGGACTCATTCTGCAGGAGCGGAGGTCCCCCTCTTCACCTTCTTTCCGGCTGTGGTTGATGGACATGATCTCTGTTATAGGGATGGAGAGGCTCGGGTCCCTGGGAGCCAACTCGCTTGGAGGGTTTCGAACTATTTGGGACCCGTTTCTGGCCTACCTTGACGAGGTTCGGGGCGGTGGGTGACATGCCCGGCTGGTTCATCTTAGACCCCTTGTGTGGGACCCCATGCATGGCGTCTCTTGCAGGCACAGAGGCACTCTTTTGTGGGTGGTAGCACCACATTAAATATATATATAAAAAAGAAAAAGGGTAATAAATCCCAATATAATGCAATATCGCAATACTCAATATATCGCAATACTATCTTATCGTGGTAATATCGTATCGTGGGGCATCTGGTGATTCCCATCCCTAGTAAATGTTATGACTTTACAAAAAAAAATACTTTAATTGCCGGCAATTAAAGCTGTAATCCTATTGAATTCCTGTGCATTGCAATCCTTTTGCAGTCCAGTGTTGCAGCAGCACAATAACCTGACTCTGCCAGATGGGGGCGGTAGCACAGAGGCATCACAACAAAAGACGCTGCAAGGCAAAGATGAAGGAGCCTTCCATTCCAACTCCCAGTTGTGGACATTTTTTTCCGTATAATCCATTGCAACACAATTCCTGCCGCAAGAATTCCCCAGTGGAAAATGCGAAAGATTAAAAAAACACGGGTTTATGGAAAATAAAGGGCTAGTGGTGTCTGACAAGCCTTTAAATCTAGGACAGTCATCCCAAAGAGGGATGCACATACTCATTGCAGGAACATGAAAGGCCAGTTTTAACTGTGTTAAGAGGGAGATGGAGATGCTAGGCCATTAGCTGGATGGTGTAGCCTGTGAAGACTTCTTCGACACCCCATATGTTTGTAAAATGTCGCACCGCTTTTTATGATCGCTTTCTTATGAGAGCCAAACATATTTATTCAGTATGCCCTTTTTTTCCTGTTTCAGACGCGTGTCAGAATAGAGAGCCGGTGGCATTGCATCAAGGCAACAGAAGAGCAGTATTTCATGAACTAATGCAGGTCGTGCGGCTTTGTCTGTTTCCTGATATTTTGTTACAGTTTTCCCCCACTATTTGTTTTAAATCAAAAGTGGACACCAGTTCATGTCTTGGCAAGAGAAATAGCAGGCGGAATGAGGGGAGGTGGAGAGTTGGAACCATAGAAAGACACACGGTGGAAAAGACTGGTGTTGGCGCTGCTGATAGCAGCAGGACAGGAGACGGTCTTACAAAGAAACGGGTCGGGACAGAGGATTTGGAGCGAGGTTCGTGGTGACACATGCGTGGATATGGCAGGATGCCTCTCCCAGACCCACCTTGAGAAAACAATACCATATGTGCGAGCTTATTTACGAAGTGCTGACACAAGGGCCTGAAAGAATTAGTATTCTGTTAGGTAAATGTTTTCCTCTGGGCGCTCTCTCCGCAACAGCTTACAGATGTTTCAGCCATGGAGAGACGCGCAAGGCTTTTCCCACCACGGCATGAATGAAAAAGCATGCTGAAGGTTTAGCCCAGCCAAGCTCCGACAGTGATCTACTACTTTTTGCTTGGCTGTACTTTGCGGAGTACCCCCAGCGTTGGCCAAGTTTTTTTCCTCTGACAGAGACACTATTTAGTTGCTGCTTCCATAGACTCTAGCAGATTGTTTTTTTCTCTGACAGAGACACTATTTAGTTGCTGCTTCCATAGACTCTAGCAGATTGTTTGCCACATAGTTGTCAAGCTGGCCGTTCTCCAGCGGCAGATGTATTGGCAGCAGCGCAGTAAAAACAGAGGAGGTCTCAGACTGCACTGCACGGGACTGTAACGGAATAATGTCAAATGCAATATAAATATGTTCACAGGCCTAACTGCTTCTCCTACCTAATCTGTTTGGTGATAGAGGAAACCATGGCTGTGAATAGGTTTGTTCTTTTTCTGTGTGATACAACAAACAAACATTCCTATGCATCCTTCTCTCTGCATTTTTTTTTCTTTTTCCATTTTGTCACTCTTTCATACTCTCTCTCCCTCTCTCTCTCTCTCACACACACACACACACACACACACCACTGCGGGGGCCCCTAAAAGCAAACGGAGCCAATCTTGTTTACAAGGAGTTGCGTAGGACCAGCCGACTGCTGCGGCTGGTCGGCCCCCAGCCTCGACTCCCATTTACCAGTGGAACAAACGGCCAGGGAGGGGAGGGGGTGCAGGGGGGAAACATTGTTATCAGCAGGCCAGATAAACCCCCTCCAGAGGTAGTGCTGATAGAGAGGCAGCCCTGCCGCCGGCCAAATAGAAAGATCCTATCTGGTCCTCGCACTGAGCTGGGTGCAATCAGTACAGCAGAGGCAGAGAGCCTTCTGTGTGGGGAGAGGAGACGCAGCATCACCAGGCCTTTCGAGGGGCAGCTGGCTCTCACTTGTCTTCTCCAGATGGAGGGTTGCAAGGGCTCTCGGGTTCGGCCAACGGTGGCGCGGCTCTCGGGTCAGAACGCAGAGGGGTCGGTGTGGGTGTCCAGAGAGGGAAAGGGTGGTCAAACAGATGCACTATGGAAACCAATGTGTTTTTGTGATTGAAAGACTTTTATTAATATAATATATATAAAATAGTGATGATTATTGTGAAATAAATAGTTGACAAGAGCAACAACAGAGGAACTACACTTAACCTCTGTCTCGGTTTTCCCCTCTTTCCTCTTTTCCCGGGAACAAACACAACTATTATCTGTCCATGAGATCCCAACCCCTTGGGACTTGTAACATGTGGTCTAACCTAGTTTGTCGACTCGACGTTAGTTAGGGCATGGATTATTTAAGATTTCTAGCCAAGCAGGGTGCATTTGAGAGGTTTGGCAACATTCGTTTATTCCATGGCAGCAAAACCTTTTAGTGATTGAATGGAAAATAATGGAGCTTGAAACTGGCAATCAACCATGATCTGAACACATCCCCACAACAATGGTCTGAGCAAACAAGTTAGCTGTTTTCTGACCTAGGTTTTATCAGCCTGGCCTCTCTCTTGCTGTTGGTGTTTATATACACATACAATATTTAGCTGCCAGCCTCAAGCCAGCCAGGCTAGCCTTGCATGAGTCCTGCACTCTTCAATAAGTGAACAAAGTGCTGACAGCTAACTAGCTAGTTAACATCTAAACACGAACAGCAAGAGAGAGGCCAGGCTGAAAGTAGGTTTTGTGGAATGGAGAGTGAGGAAGAGAACAGACAGCAGGACAGACACAAGAACGGGAGGAGAACACAGAGAAGCAGGAGGAACAGAAGAACAGAGCAAGTGCACTAACTGACCATCATAACTAAACGTATGTGTCTGTATCTGTCTTTCTTATTTTATATAACTAGAAATCTCACGCGCTGATTTCTAGGGTGGAGACTCTGGAGAAACTTGCTTGAGTGACATCACTGATGACATCACAACTGCTGTATCATCATCATCAGGAGTAAGTGGGCTCTGTTTGTTTAAATTTTTGCGTGGGTGGGTGGGGTAAAAAAAAAACTGACATCACGGATGATATCATCGTCAAGTCTCGAGTGACATCGCAGATCGGATGATATCATCAAGTCTCGAGTGACATTCTATCACTAGTGGACCTGTGGGAGTTAGCTTGATCCTTAGGGGTTCACTCACCCCTTGTAGGGAGCACCGCGCCGCTTTGCAGCGTGCTGCAATCTGGACCCCCCTAGTTTGTGAACCCTAGGTAGGGGCCTGCATGCATTATTAGTATGATGTGATCAGTAATATATCACCAATACACCACATCCAGCCTGGGACCTGTGCCTTCGGGTGAATGATATTATCACTCTCGCAGACCTCTGCTAGAATACTTTTCGGGGCAGACTTTTTACCACTTGAGGTTTTGATTGAATATGGAAAACACACTTTGCAAGGCTTGAAATTTACTGCGCACTCAAATTTACGATGTTATCCCCTCGTCCTTGCTGTAATTGTCATTTTCCAACCTCTCGTTGCTCGAAAGAATTTTTACTATTTATTTTTCATTTCCGGGTAATAGCTTTTGCGGATGTCTCGAGCACGCTCACGTCTTTTAATTGACCTCATGTTTCTCTACAGAGAGCACTGTGAGTGTAACAGAGCCCGGGGAAGTGTGATAAGTCAAGCTCATTTTCCCCTCAAATTAAACAGACCAGAGAGGAAAGTTTGCATTTATTCCATCTTATAACTCTCTCTCTCTCTCTCTCTCTCTCTCTCTCTCTCTCTCTCTCTCTCTCTCTCTCTCTCTCAAACACCCTGTTTGTAGTTGAACTCTTGACTGTAGCCAGGTGCTCCAAGAAGGTGGGCTAAAGGTGGATACAGCTAAAAACAGGCTGTAAATGATCTCCTTTCAAGTCAGCTTGGCATCTCAGGGCTTGTGAAGACTTGGATTATGGCAGGTGAGCAGTTTGGAAGCATTTTGGGTTTTTTTCTGTTTTTTTTGTTTTTTTTTACATTTGAAAGTTGGTGCCCATCCACTTCAGTTGTTTAGGATATTTCTGCTGTGAAACTCCATCAATGTTTGGCGGACTAAAACAAAACTCCAAGTCCTTCCATGCGGACATGGGTGAGTAGATAATGACATAATTTTCATTTTTGAGTGAACTTATCCTTTAACTTCACCTTGACTCATTCTGAACACATTTTCTCCTCGTTTCGTTCAGGCTTTATTTCCCCTAAGAAGAATATGTACTGAGACTATAAATAAAGGGTTTGTCAATTACAGGGAAACTCGCTTATTCTGGACTTCACCTCCTGTAACCGATACTAGTTTTGCGACATGAATAAAAAGGCACTTTCACTGAAGTTTGCGGTAATTGCGCTTGAGTAAAATATGTCCGTAGTCTTTTCAGTTCTATTGGCCCGTTATGATATATGGTGGTGGTGAGAGGCCAAGCTGCTTCATGACTCTAGAGGCAGAGAGGAGGGCGGTCATTGCTCATCTTATTGGCATACTGGAGCACACACACACACACGCACACGCACACAGTGCACACACACCTACAAACATGGGATAAATGAGGATGTTTTGGATGTACACACGTGAGTTGGCCTCACACACATGCACAAAACTACTCTCACAAACACGCACACACCACGTGCAGGAAACAGGTATATATGTAAGGGATAATGGATAGTGAGCCGGTGATTACTGGCGAAATAATGACCGACAGCTGATATTGAGCCCGACGCGCAGCGGAGGGCTTAATCATTCACCTGAAGGTCATTATTTCCCAGTAATCACCAGCTCACTATCCATTATCCCGCTTAGAACACGACCTACAAATAAATCATTCAATAATCTGACAAAAATAATTATTCAAATAGATTTTTTAATAGCGTTTTCAACGACAAAGCATTTTCATTCATAATTGGCACACAAGACACCACAGCTGCAACTGGTTGGCCTAATTAGTAGTGTCTTGCTGACAAAAGGCTCTTATCAACTGATTAATCCAGGTGTGGCAGAGCAGCGGTCGGTTGTCGAGAAATAATGACCGGTGAATCTTGTTGATTGACCAATCAGAATAGAGTATTCAAGAGAGCCGTGTTCTAAATATATATACACACACACACATATATATATATATATATATTATGTATGTATGTACTGTATGTATGTATGTACAATGCATACTCTCACACGTAAGTGGAAGGAATCACACACACTGGATGTGTATGCATGAATATGTATCCCTTCACATACATGAGCAAGTACAGTACACAAACACACATTATGGGTGGCACATAGTGTAGCCTATAGCACACAGACACATAGTGCGTAGCGTACAGGCACATAGTGTACAGCACACACAGTCAGAGTGAGCATTGCCTGTGACAGATGTTGGCAGGAATATTGCCAGGAAGAAAGCCTTTTTATATTTGGTTTCATTCTCTCTGTGTTTTGGCATGCCTATCTCTATACACAGTGTGGCCATGTCGCCTATCTCTATACACAGTGTGGCCATGTCGCCTATCTCTATACACAGTGTGGCCATGTCGCCTATCTCTATACACAGTGTGGCCATGTCGCCTATCTCTATACACAGTGTGGCCATGTCGCCTATCTCTATACACAGTGTGGCCATGTCGCCTATCTCTATACACAGTGTGGCCATGTCGCCGGAGCCGCTTCCTTTTCTCTTTTTCTCTTCCAGTTTCTGTGTGTCGTCGTCATCGTCCCCCCCCCCCCCCCCCCCAAACACACACACACACACACACACGTGTTATCATCATGAAATTGAAGTAATTTGTGCCAAGTGAGATTAGAAGCGGATCGGGCAAAGCGAGAGGGACATTAGCAAAGATATTTTTGTCAGTAATGAGCTAAGTCTTTGTTATGCGCCGGGCTAAGGGGGTCTAATGATGACGTTTGTAGCGAGAGACGGAAGCGGAGTCTCCAGAGTCCACTCACAGCCACAAACCACGGGCTTTGGTGCAACTCTTAACTCTATTCAATTATGCAGATCAGCCCATTGGGCTAGCGTTGGCCGTCACTTTAATGATGACGTGGGTAAACAGACATAGCTTCCTTTCTTTCTTTAAGAACCCCCCCCCCCCACTCCCTGCCCAACCCCCGTATTTCTTATTTTTCACCCGCAAGAAAGTTAATTGTCTTAGTCATTAAAGAGGTATCAGCTGTCACGCCACTGACAAAGACAGAGAGAAAAGGCAAGGCAGAGGGATGTGAGGAAGAGAGAGTTGAGAGAGGTTTATTTTGTTGCCTTCCAGGCTGATGGCAAAGACTCTCTCCTAAGAAGCAATCATGATATTTTGATGCCGGATGAGGACTGATCAACCTCTCCAGGCAAAAAGCCCCCTTTGGAGAATTTCCTCTGTTCTCCCCAGTGGCCACCGGGTGGCAGAAGAGCACAAGGAACCCGTGGCTCTTTGAAACGCCTCGGCTGGGCTCACCAGAGACGGCGCGGGGAGGCTTTTTGCCCGTGTGCGAGGCAGGCAACTACAAAAAAAGCGACCCCAACAGCCCTGGAAAGTGGAAATGCATTGATACACTTCTAAACATGCAGTCAGATATGCAGATACGCTTCAGGATCACATGGTGCAGTGCAAGCAGACTCGCTCACATGCAATTACATGCAAGCAACTAAGGTTATATATTTTGTCTTAAAAGGGCCTTTTGTGAAAATTATCGCTGTTGTTGGATTGTAATATTGAACTAAAATGCACTGCAGTGAAAATAAAATATGTTAGGGACAAGAGATAATGCAAGGTAGAATTTTATAACGTTCAAATGCATTTAGCCATACAGTATATGATTCAGTGAATTTATGGTAATGTTATTAATGCCTTCTCTCCTAACCCATTAAGGTGAATAACCTATATGATCAAAGGCATAATGTGGGCACAAAAACTATGGCGGCCTGCAAAGTTTCACAAGGAAAAGGGTTACAAACTGTTTTCATCTGCCAGTGGTCACGTTAAATAGAACTGCCTGGTATTTGTGGCTATTGCCATTGATAATTATTTTACTTGCTTACACAACAATGATTTTCTTACACCAATGAATGTAAGACATTGCATAAGCCTACCTATTGCACATTGTGTAATGTCACGTTTGCTACAGTATTCTACTTTTATTCTACTACTACTTTTTCCTATTCTACTAGTACTTTTTCCTATTTTATAATATAATTTCTTTGGATGTTCTTTGGACTAAATGCTATGCTAATCTCATTCTTTTTTTCCCCTCAACTAGAAATAGTACCATAAAACAGCAGAAATTGCTGTCAGCCTCTCAAATATGACTTTTCCCCCAACTTGCAGTGACTGACGGAAAGCAGTCACTTTTGAGTAATTTATCTTTGCTACTGTAAATTTATTTTATGTGAGCAGCCTGTGTCTGTGTATGCAGGAGTAAGAGCAAAGTAAAGGATTTGATCGAACAATGTGGCGATATTGCATAATATTATTGTCTTTATGGAGCTTAACTTAGCCTACACAATCTGACTGTCTAGCCTTTTAGGTGGGCACCAATCAGCCAATCAAAGGAAGAACATTATAATGAAATCATTTTTTTCCTCTAGTGTTTCTTTGTATTTCGACTGATTGCACATCGGATGCCCTGAGCACTTGTGACTGAAGACAAATTAACTTGGGAATGATTGTCACATCAAAGTCTCTCTCTCTCCTCGCTATTCATGTATGAGTCTGGGCATCAAGACCAAAGTTGAGTCCTCAAAGTCGGGTGAAAATAATTCTGGCTCTTGCGTTGGCTTCATATTTTGCTTGTTGTCTGTCCCCTTGTTTTTTTTCCGGTCTGCCCGGAGGAACTGGGGCCACTGAATAGCAACGGTCACCACAATTCAGCCCCCTCGCTTTGTGCCGTTGAAGTAGCTTAAGGATCAAGGCCACACACAGAATGCTTATACTATGACGGTATTGTCACCCAGTGTGTTAGTGTTTCACACAAGGCTTCTGTGTAGAATCCAGCCCTTGAAAAATGTCTTCCTGCACTACTTTGGTCTACTGTCTTCAGTGTCAGTCTGCGTACAGGAAGGGCCTACAGTACAGTAGTCTCCTTGGCAACTCTGCGCTCTCCACATAAAACTAGAAACTCCTGATCCAAACTGAAGGGGACAGTGCAGGGATACGCGCAGCCTACCAACCTGTCTCTGTCTGGGCTCTATTTTTCTGTGGACAAACATTAAATCTTATTCCGTTCTCGTTTACCCGAAAGCTGCACCCAGATTTGAGTCGCGCTGCTGGGCACATGACAAAACAAAACACCCATAAAGGTGACATCTTCCAAATCAGAATAACCACCTCCCTCCTCCCCTTTACTGTATTAAAAAAAAAAACACCCTAGGGAACAAATACTAAGTGAAAGGATGTAGGTAAACCAGAGAAAGTGTGCGAGGGAGAGATGTGGCCATTGTGAGTGTTTATTGGACGCCATCTTCTTGTGATGTGACAGGGTCTCTCCACCGCCGCGTCTCGGCGCGCTCAGCGGGAGGCTCGCGCTCCCGCTCTCCCCGGCGCCACTGCCAGCCGTCTCTGCCGAGGTGACGTGCTAATCATTTAAACAGCCCAATCAAAGGCAATGCGATGTTTCACACAAGGGAGAAAAAAGGAAGGGAGGAAAGTGATTATTAGTGTTTGGGAGAGGCAGACAGAGTGATTGAGCTGAAGGAGGACTTTGATTTTGGGGCCTCTCGTTGTTTTGCAGAATGGCATTGGGTTTAGCCGCCAGCCTCCAGGATGCTGGTGAGCTGTCAAGGTATGATGGGAACGTTTTTTTTTCCCCCTCTCTCCTCACACACAAAGACACACACAAAGAGATCCTACTCATAGCAGTGTATTGTAGTGGGCCAATACCCAGTCCATCCTCAAGGGAGGAAATTAGGGTTTTGTACTTTTAGGGTTTTTGTGTTTCAATTGTTGTTGTTTGTTATTGTCATTTTTATTCCGCATTGTTTGAGAAGAGCAGTCGAATTTTAGGGATGGTTTGAAGGGAAGAGTCACTTTGAAAATCACTTCTAAGGAGGAGTTGGAAATAGTTAATGTTCGTTTTGGTTTGTTGTTAGGCTATACTGTACATTCAAATCACTATCTGGAATGAAAACCTCCACACAGAAACAGACATCCGCACACCACACAAACACGCGCACGCGTGCACACGCACACAGCACAGCACAGTGGAGATGAATCACCTTGGCTTGTCAAGAGGTTGGCTAATAGACACATTTGATGTCACGCAAAGCAAAGCCCACTGGTGCTGAAAGGCTTTTGTTAGTGTGTTGATATCACCTCCTGTGCATAAAGCTCCACTTAAAACAATAAATAGCAATGAGCGCCTCCAAAAGCCCCAGCAGTTTAAACTGCACGCCTTTGATATGGGATACCTATTACTGTTGGCTTTATCTCATGGATTGGATTCCCACACCTCATTCGTCTGCTGTTTCAAAGCACCGAAACCTTCAACTGGAATATGTTATCGGCACATTAGCTGCTCTAGAGCCACTACCAACAGCTAATGTGACTGGGACACCAATTTACCAGGAGGGGAGCGACCTTTGAACTTTGCACACGGTGCTCACTGGATTCATGCCATTTGAATGGGACGCTATGTAGAGGCTTACATGGGTTATGACAGAACTGGACGCGCTGGACTTGCGCCTCAAAGTTGCACAGCATTATACATTGAAAGATGACTTTACCATTAACTCTCCAAAACTAGTAATTACATTATATATATATATATATATATACCGTATATAGAGCTGGACACCCTCCTCTCCGTCTTTCCTGAGGATGGTACTCCTCTCATCCTTCTGGGAGACTTCAACATCCAGCCAGTAACCTTACAATCTCTGCCTTTCCTTAACTTCTTCTCATCCTTTGACCTTTACGTCTCTCAATCTCCTCCTACTCACAAAGCAGGGAATGTGCTTGACCTGGTCTTCACCAGATCCTGCTCCACCTCTAATCTCACTGTGACTCCTCTTCCTGTATCCGACCACCACTTTATCACCTTCTCCCTTCCCATCCCCCTCCCCTCCTCCCACCCATCTCCCCCTCACTCTACCACCACCCGATGCAACCTAAAAACTCTCTCACCCGACTCCCTCTCTTCTACCGTCCTCTCCCTGCTTCCCCCTGCCGAGCAATTTGCTCTCCTGTCCACTGACGAGGCTTCCACCACTCTTCTCTCCTCTCTCTCCTCCGCTCTTGATTCTCTTTGCCCACTCACCACTAAGCCTGCCCGATCTTCTCCCCCTTCTCCTTGGCTGACTGAATCACTGCGAACTTATCGAACTGAGCTTCGGGCAGCTGAGAGAAAATGGAGAAAATCACATCTCCCTGTAGATCTCTCTTCCTACCACCTTATCCACTCCAACTTCACCTCTGCTGTCTCCAAAGCAAAAACCTCCTTCTTCATCTCTGAAATCCAGTCCTCTGCATCCAACCCCAGTAAACTGTTCTCCACCTTCTCCTCACTCCTCAACCCTCCCTCCCCCCCCCTCCTCCCTCTCTGCTGATGATTTTGTAACCTTTACTAAAAAGGTGGATGACATCAGCTCCTCCTTCCATCCTCCAGGCACCCTCACTAACACTCCCGACTCCAATCCTGCTCCTCGGCCCCCTGTCCCTGGTTTTCCTTCCTTCTCTCCCCTCTCTCCCGATGAAGTGCTTAAACTCATCAGCTCGAACCGAGCCACTTACTGCCCCCTCGATCCTATCCCTTCCTCTCTCCTCCAAACCATCTCACCTAACATATCTCCCTTCCTCACTACCTTCATTAACTCCTCTCTGTCCTCTGGTCTTGTTCCACCTGCTCTAAAGACTGCAAGAGTCAAGCCTCTGCTTAAGAAACCCTCCCTTGACCCTACTGCTATTCACAACTACAGACCTGTCTCTCTTCTCTCATTCCTTTCCAAAACCCTCGAACGAGCAGCGTCCAAACAACTTTCTCTCTATCTCTCCCAAAATGACCTCCTGGACCCTCTGCAGTCCGGTTTCAAGGCTTCTCACTCCACTGAGACAGCTCTTCTTGCTGTCACAGAGGCCCTTCACACTGCTAAGGCCTCATCCCTCTCCTCTGTTCTTGTCCTCCTTGACCTGTCTGCTGCCTTCGATACAGTCAACCACCAAATCCTTCTTTCCACTCTGTCTGACCTCGGCATTTCAGGTTCTGCACTCTCCTGGTTTGCTTCCTACCTCTCGAACCGCTCATACCAGGTCTCATGGAGAGGGTCCCTCTCCAGATCCTGTCCTCTTACCACCGGTGTCCCCCAGGGCTCAGTCCTGGGCCCCTTACTTTTCCTTCTCTATATCAGATCTCTTGCCTATGTGATCTCTTCTCATGGCTTTTCTTATCACTGCTATGCTGATGACACCCAGCTTTTCCTTTCCTTCCGCCCCTCCGACACTCAAATCGAGGCTCACATCTCTACATGCCTCAAAGACATTGGCGACTGGATGTCTGCCCACCACCTCAAGCTCAACCTTGGTAAAACAGAGCTACTCTTCCTCCCAGGAAAAGACTGCCCTCTCGCAGATCTCTCCATCTCCATTGACAACACCACTGTACTTCCCTCCCAAACAGCTAAGAACCTTGGGGTGCTCCTTGACAACCAGCTGTCTTGCTCAGCCAACATAGCTGCTACAGCACGCTCCTGTAGGTTCTCTCTCTACAACATCCGCAAAATCCGTCCCTTTCTCACAAGAGAAGCGACTCAACTCCTGGTCCAGTCTCTTGTCTCCTCCCGCCTGGACTACTGCAACGTGCTCCTGGCCGGCCTACCTGCCACCGACATCCGACCGCTTCAGCTCATTCAGAACGCTGCAGCCCGTCTGGTATTCAACCAACCCAAATTCTCTCACGTCACTCCCCTCTTCCAGGAGCTCCACTGGCTCCCCATCTCGGCCCGCATCAAATTCAAGACACTGGTACTGGCCTACAGGGCAGTACACCAGTCAGCTCCCCTGTACCTGCAATCTATGGTCAGGTTCCAAACCTCCCAGCGCTCCCTTCGCTCCTCCACCAGTGCAGGTCGCCTCGCCCCTCCTTCGCTACGGGGGCTCAAAAGTCGCTCATCCCGATCTCGACTCTTCTCGTCCCTGGCACCTCAATGGTGGAACGAGCTTCCACCTTCGATCAGGACGGCTGAATCACTGCCGATCTTTCGGAAAAGACTAAAGACTCACATTTTCAGGCTCCATCTGGGCCCTTCTTGATCTAACTTCGTTCTCTCTCTTTATTAAAAAAAAAAAAAAAAAAAGTATATATATATATATATATATATACTAACCTAAACTTGTACCACTAACCTAAACGTGTACCACTGTTCCTTCAGAAGTTGTAGTTGTCATAGACCGTGCTCCATAGTTGATTGCTCTATTGCGGACAAAAAATGTGTTATTGTAAGTCGCTTTGGATAAAAGCATCTGCCAAATGACATAATGTAATGTAATATATATATATATATATACACACACACACACACAGTATATATATATATATATATATATATATATATATATATATATAATGTAATTACTAGTTTTGGAGAGTTAATGGTAAAGTCATCTTTCAATGTATGTATGTATATATATAATGTATATATGTATATACTCTATATATATACAGTATATATATACCGTATATATATACTGTATATATATATACAGTATACACACACACACACACACACACACAAAATGGTAATTATATTACATATAATTATTTTACTTTGATGTTGCTTTCCCAAAATAGGCAACTGCAATCTCTCTTATCTTCAAAACACAGTGTGGTGGGTTGTTTTGCAACACTTCATGGTTTCATGAATCTAGAATCTACATGCAGGTTCTGCTGTTACTAGAGCTGCAACAATTAGTCGATTGACAGAAAATGAATCACCAACTTCTGTATTTAACACAAGCAGTAACCTGTAATTGCTGACAGATACACAGAGTGTATTAAGAAATGTCTTAGGGAAAGACAGAAAAACCTTACCAGTCTACACTCTCTGTAGAATAGAAACACCTTACCAGTCTACACTCTCTGAAGAATAGAAAAACCTTACCAGTCTACACTCTCTGAAGAATAGAAACACCTTACCAGTCTACACTCTCTGTAGAATAGAAACACCTTACCAGTCTACACTCTCTGTAGAATAGAAACACCTTACCAGTCTACACTCTCTGAAGAATAGAAAAACCTTACCAGTCTACACTCTCTGTAGAATAGAAAAACCTTACCAGTCTACACTCTCTGTAGAATAGAAAAACCTTACCAGTCTACACTCTCTGAAGAATAGAAACACCTTACCAGTCTACACTCTCTGTAGAATAGAAACACCTTACCAGTCTACACTCTCTGTAGAATAGAAAAACCTTACCAGTCTACACTCTCTGAAGAATAGAAAAACCTTACCAGTCTACACTCTCTGAAGAATAGAAACACCTTACCAGTCTACACTCTCTGAAGAATAGAAACACCTTACCAGTCTACACTCTCTGAAGAATAGAAACACCTTACCAGTCTACACTCTCTGTAGAATAGAAACACCTTACCAGTCTACACTCTCTGAATAATAGAAACACCTTACCAGTCTACACTCTCTGAAGAATAGAAACACCTTACCAGTCTACACTCTCTGTAGAATAGAAACACCTTACCAGTCTACACTCTCTGAATAATAGAAACACCTTACCAGTCTACACTCTCTGAAGAATAGAAACACCTTACCAGTCTACACTCTCTGTAGAATAGAAACACCTTACCAGTCTACACTCTCTGTAGAATAGAAACACCTTACCAGTCTACACTCTCTGAATAATAGAAACACCTTACCAGTCTACACTCTCTGAAGAATAGAAACACCTTACCAGTCTACACTCTCTGAAGAATAGAAACACCTTACCAGTCTACACTCTCTGTAGAATAGAAAAACCTTACCAGTCTACACTCTCTGTAGAATAGAAACACCTTACCAGTCTACACTCTCTGAAGAATAGAAAAACCTTACCAGTCTACACTCTCTGTAGAATAGAAAAACCTTACCAGTCTACACTCTCTGTAGAATAGAAAAACCTTACCAGTCTACACTCTCTGAAGAATAGAAAAACCTTACCAGTCTACACTCTCTGAAGAATAGAAACACCTTACCAGTCTACACTCTCTGAAGAATAGAAACACCTTACCAGTCTACACTCTCTGAAGAATAGAAAAACCTTACCAGTCTACACTCTCTGTAGAATAGAAACACCTTACCAGTCTACACTCTCTGAAGAATAGAAACACCTTACCAGTCTACACTCTCTGAAGAATAGAAAAACCTTACCAGTCTACACTCTCTGAAGAATAGAAAAACCTTACCAGTCTACACTCTCTGTAGAATAGAAAAACCTTACCAGTCTACACTCTCTGAAGAATAGAAACACCTTACCAGTCTACACTCTCTGAAGAATAGAAAAACCTTACCAGTCTACACTCTCTGTAGAATAGAAACACCTTACCAGTCTACACTCTCTGAAGAATAGAAAAACCTTACCAGTCTACACTCTCTGAAGAATAGAAAAACCTTACCAGTCTACACTCTCTGTAGAATAGAAACACCTTACCAGTCTACACTCTCTGAAGAATAGAAACACCTTACCAGTCTACACTCTCTGAAGAATAGAAACACCTTACCAGTCTACACTCTCTGAAGAATAGAAAAACCTTACCAGTCTACACTCTCTGAAGAATAGAAACACCTTACCAGTCTACACTCTCTGTAGAATAGAAAAACCTTACCAGTCTACACTCTCTGTAGAATAGAAAAACCTTACCAGTCTACACTCTCTGAAGAATAGAAAACCCTTACCAGTCTACACTCTCTGAAGAATAGAAACACCTTACCAGTCTACACTCTCTGAAGAATAGAAACACCTTACCAGTCTACACTCTCTGAAGAATAGAAAAACCTTACCAGTCTACACTCTCTGAAGAATAGAAACACCTTACCAGTCTACACTCTCTGAAGAATAGAAAAACCTTACCAGTCTACACTCTCTGAAGAATAGAAAAACCTTACCAGTCTAGTGGAGGACTTTTTGTCCTGGTGTAGCGACGCCTTCCTTGAACTTAACATAACAAAAACGAAAGAGGTATGTATAGACTTTAGACATAGCCCCTGTTCTACCCAGAACAGTGTCGTTCATGGCCAACCAGTGGAGATCGTATCCAGTTACAAGTATCTGGGCACGATTATTGACAATAAACTGAAATTTGATGTAAACACTGACATGCTGTGCAAGAAGGGCCAGCAACGCCTTCACTGTCTTAGGAAACTAGCCAGGTTCAATGTTGACAAAAACCTGATGAAACTGTATTATAGTGCCTACATTCATTCGGTCATTTCCTTCTCCTCTGTCTGTTGGTACGGTAACCTGGCTATCAAAGATAAAAATTCTCTTTGGAGAATTGCGAAAACCGCTTCCAAAATTATTGGCATCCAACTGGATAGCCTTGATCTCTTCTATAATCGACAGCTCCTCAAGAAAGCCTTGACCATCTGTTCCGACAGTGCCCACCCACTCAGTACAGAGTATACGCTACTGCCTTCTGGCTCTCGTTTTCGTGCCCCTAGGACTACAAAAAATAGGTACAAACATTTCTTCGTCCCTGCCTCGATCCGAGCAGTCAATGTTGCCAGAGGTAGGTAGAAATCGTACGTGATGTTTCAGTTCCTGATACTGACACTTGCACTGGCACTTTATGATGGCACTTTTATGATTTTATGATTTTATGATTCTATGATTTTATGATTTTTATTTTTATTTAAGATGGCACTTTTATTGTTTACTTCTTGTCTCTGTGAGGATGTCCTATTCATCCACCAGAGTTGGTTGCATTTTAATGTCAGTATTTGTCCCGTTGACTTTGCTGATAATTTCGTTTAATTTTTCCTTTTATCGTTTGCACCAGATTTGCTCAAGTTAGGTTGTCCCATGCTATGTTGTCAGTCACATGTCTGTTGTTGTTTTGTTTGCCTGCACTACTGCCTGCTGTAAACCAATTTGCCCTTTCGGGACACTAATAAAAAACTTGAACTTGAACTTGAACTACACTCTCTGAAGAATAGAAAACCCTTACCAGTCTACACTCTCTGTAGAATAGAAAAACCTTACCAGTCTACACTCTCTGAAGAATAGAAACACCTTACCAGTCTACACTCTCTGAATAGAAACACCTTACCAGTCTACACTCTCTGAAGAATAGAAACACCTTACCAGTCTACACTCTCTGAAGAATAGAAAAACCTTACCAGTCTACACTCTCTGAATAGAAACACCTTACCAGTCTACACTCTCTGAAGAATAGAAACACCTTACCAGTCTACACTCTCTGAAGAATAGAAACACCTTACCAGTCTACACTCTCTGTAGAATAGAAAAACCTTACCAGTCTACACTCTCTGAAGAATACAAAAACCTTACCAGTCTACACTCTCTGAAGAATAGAAACACCTTACCAGTCTACACTCTCTGTAGAATAGAAAAACCTTACCAGTCTACACTCTCTGTAGAATAGAAAAACCTTACCAGTCTACACTCTCTGTAGAATAGAAACACCTTACCAGTCTACACTCTCTGAAGAATAGAAAAACCTTACCAGTCTACACTCTCTGAATAGAAACACCTTACCAGTCTACACTCTCTGAAGAATAGAAAAACCTTACCAGTCTACACTCTCTGAAGAATAGAAACACCTTACCAGTCTACACTCTCTGTAGAATAGAAACACCTTACCAGTCTACACTCTCTGAAGAATAGAAAAACCTTACCAGTCTACACTCTCTGAATAGAAACACCTTACCAGTCTACACTCTCTGAAGAATAGAAACACCTTACCAGTCTACACTCTCTGAAGAATAGAAACACCTTACCAGTCTACACTCTCTGTAGAATAGAAAAACCTTACCAGTCTACACTCTCTGAAGAATACAAAAACCTTACCAGTCTACACTCTCTGAAGAATAGAAACACCTTACCAGTCTACACTCTCTGTAGAATAGAAACACCTTACCAGTCTACACTCTCTGAAGAATAGAAAAACCTTACCAGTCTACACTCTCTGAAGAATAGAAAAACCTTACCAGTCTACACTCTCTGAAGAATAGAAAAACCTTACCAGTCTACACTCTCTGTAGAATAGAAAAACCTTACCAGTCTACACTCTCTGAAGAATAGAAACACCTTACCAGTCTACACTCTCTGAAGAATAGAAACACCTTACCAGTCTACACTCTCTGAAGAATAGAAACACCTTACCAGTCTACACTCTCTGAAGAATAGAAAAACCTTACCAGTCTACACTCTCTGAATAATAGAAACACCTTACCAGTCTACACTCTCTGAAGAATAGAAAAACCTTACCAGTCTACACTCTCTGTAGAATAGAAACACCTTACCAGTCTACACTCTCTGAAGAATAGAAACACCTTACCAGTCTACACTCTCTGTAGAATAGAAACACCTTACCAGTCTACACTCTCTGAAGAATAGAAAAACCTTACCAGTCTACACTCTCTGAAGAATAGAAAAACCTTACCAGTCTACACTCTCTGAAGAATAGAAACACCTTACCAGTCTACACTCTCTGAAGAATAGAAAAACCTTACCAGTCTACACTCTCTGAAGAATAGAAAAACCTTACCAGTCTACACTCTCTGAAGAATAGAAAACCCTTACCAGTCTACACTCTCTGAAGAATAGAAACACCTTACCAGTCTACACTCTCTGAAGAATAGAAAAACCTTACCAGTCTACACTCTCTGAAGAATAGAAAAACCTTACCAGTCTACACTCTCTGTAGAATAGAAACACCTTACCAGTCTACACTCTCTGTAGAATAGAAACACCTTACCAGTCTACACTCTCTGAAGAATAGAAACACCTTACCAGTCTACACTCTCTGAAGAATAGAAAAACCTTACCAGTCTACACTCTCTGAATAATAGAAAAACCTTACCAGTCTACAATTATTTAGCTTAGTGGTCTACACTCTCTGCAGAATAGGCTAATGAAAACACTTAGCCTATTGTTGCAGAGCATGCAGTTTGTCCTTTCAAAAGTAACAAATAGCATTGATCGCGTTCTGTGAGTCATGGTCGTAACTACCATTGAGCACACCGAGGTCTGGACCTCTGTAATTATTTCCTGCCAATAGGAGGAGGACTTTTAATTTAGATTGTGATGAAACGCTATGCGATGGACCTTTAAGTTGATAATATGGTGTCCAGGCCAATTTGCGTACAGATCTGCGTGCCGATTTGGGGTCCACTTCTGTTGAGTGATGTCAGCTGCACGCCAATCCGAGGAAGCCTTTGGGTGGGACGCAGCGGTATGCAGCCAATCAGAAATGCCTGGCAACCGGCTGCAGTCTTGCCTGTGAGAGATCACAGTAAACACCCATTTCCTACAGCATATCTTTGAGCTACAAGTGAAGAGAGTGCATGTCCTCTTGATGATGATGATGATGATGATGATGATGATGATGATGATGATGATGATGATGCATGTCCTCTGGGAAACACATGTCCACATGTCCACACATGTCCTCTGGGAAACAGAGAAAACTGCCAAAGCGACGGTGAAACTAGCGTTAAATTAACGGTAGTGGAATGAGGAGCTCATTGTGTGTTTATAGACCAGTAACGTTAGCTTAGCTCTCCAGTTAGCTTCCACTGTCACGTTGGTTTACTAACCGAGTTTCTGAACCCTAGTTAGTTAGTTAGTTAGTTTCTGAACCCTAGTTAGTTAGTTAGTTTCTGAACCCTAGTTAGTTAGTTAGTTAGTTTCTGAACCCTAGTTAGTTAGTTAGTTTCTGAACCCTAATTAGTTAGTTAGTTAGTTAGTTTCTGAACCCTAGTTAGTTAGTTAGTTTCTGAACCCTAGTTAGTTAGTTAGTTAGTTTCTGAACCCTAGTTAGTTAGTTAGTTAGTTTCTGAACCCTAGTTAGGGGCCTTAACCAGTTTGCATCCAAGACAGATAAGAAAGACCGACCCAGTTTTACAAAACAGAGGAACTGGACGAGAGAGAAACTATAGTTTCTAGAATAGCTTCAAATTCTGATATTTGAGAGTAAATATAACAATAACAACTTTTTCTCACTGGCAACTGAAATCTGACACAAATTGAAATAGTAATTTATGGTACACTAGTACTTGTTATTGAGAAAAGTAGAAGCTTTGCCGTGCCAACACTAGACACCGATCCAGTCAGTTAACAAGACTAACAAAAGTCCACTTACAGTTGATACTTACAGTTGATACTTACAGTTGATTTATAGTATCTGAAATGTACACAGAACTTTCTTCGTCTGTCTATGCCTTTGAGCGCTCTCTTGATAACTTTTTGCTGGTATAAGAAAGTTCATATAAAAAGTATAGATAGCCTAAGCTTTGTCTGAGATTTCAATCATTTCAACAGGACAGACCAATGAAAGCCCAAACACCAGTAAAGACCCACTTTACAGTACATATTAAAGTAATGTAATGTAATGTAATGTAATGTAACATATTAAAGAAGTATAGTAATGAAACTACCCTCCCCCCCCCCCCCCTTTGTCAGTTGTTGCCTTAAGGCCCAACACAGATATTGTGTCCCACAAACAAAACAAAACAGGACACTTTTTGCCTTCTTCAAGTATGGATGACAATAACACTAAGAATTCACATAATGTAGTGTCCATTTCCCCAACGAGAGAGTTAGCATCTTTGGATTTATCCTGCTTAAGGCAAGTTCACTGTGGATTTGCATATTCATAATGCCCACAGACACATTACGACAGATTTTACTCTACAAAATTGTGTTGAATTGTCGTTTTTGGCTGGACCGCAACAGCAGGACCAGCCCTATAAACCCCAATGTCTGTCACTGACTGACTGACTGAGTGAATAAGTTACACGGTTGGTCGGCCTGAAAACGGTCCAGCCATACTAGGTTTTATATTGCTTGTCATTCAAACCTTGGTTAAAAGTCTGTGATATATCAAAACAATAAGAATTTCCATCAACTTTCAGCATTTATTACTTTAAAGGGATAGTTCACATTTTTAAAGTCTAGCTCGATTTGCTGCTTACCAATGATGATGTTGTTTGCTACTAGAGTTCTTTCTCAGCACAATCAATCCTGTTCTCATAGTAGCTCTGGAAAGTTGGGAAAGGTCAAGTGAGCCTCAGTCAGTTTGTACATACAGGAGCGTGACCTTCAGTGACCTACATACAGGAGCGTGACCTTCAGTGACCTACATACAGGAGCGTGACCTTCAGTGACCTACATACAGGAGCGTGACCTTCAGTGACCTACAGTACATACAGGAGCGTGACCTTCAGTGACCTACATACAGGAGCGTGACCTTCAGTGACCTACATACAGGAGCGTGACCTTCAGTGACCTACATACAGGAGCGTGACCTTCAGTGACCTACATACAGGAGCGTGACCTTCAGTGACCTACATACAGGAGCGTGACCTTCAGTGACCTACAGTACATACAGGAGCGTGACCTTCAGTGACCTACATACAGGAGCGTGACCTTCAGTGACCTACATACAGGAGCGTGACCTTCAGTGACCTACATACAGGAGCGTGACCTTCAGTGACCTACAGTACATACAGGAGCGTGACCTTCAGTGACCTACATACAGGAGCGTGACCTTCAGTGACCTACATACAGGAGCGTGACCCCTTTGACCTTGTATGTGTTTATGCCCAACGCTCCAGAGCTACTGAGGAACAGGATGGATTGGGCTGGAACACTATGGAGTTTTCATCACTGCCGTCAGTTTTACCGCGGTTTGGCGGTTAACCGGAAACAAATCAAAGTACCCTACAGTACAGTACAGAGCAGAGGTGAAGCCGACTGGAGCGCCTATGAGCAAGAAAATCATGCTGTGGCCTATCCTCTCTGATGTAGTTCTCGTAATCCTAAATAATAATATCTAGGCTACTCCAAATAAACACGCAGCACTGCAAGGAGCGCCTGCGCAGTGCTTCATTCAGACTCAGAGGTCGACACCGACTGCCTAGCATCTCTCAAACACTGCTGCAAATGCTATGATCTCATCATTCCGTGAGTTTTTCCAAATGGAGGCTTTAAAAGCTCACATGTTCAGAATCCTAACACAGGGATTGTTGTCAAATATCATGTTTGCATGTTTCTACCTGAAACACAACACACACCCGCTTCTACCTGAAACACAACACACACCCGCGAGCCGAGTAGCCGACCCAGGGCTGCAGCATGCAGCAGTACACACGTCCCAAAAGGGGTGAACAGCAGCTGAGCTGAGCCAGGCTGCTGTCTGTCTGTGTCTGGCTTTTTCCATCGATCAATTCAGCGCCATCAAAACATGTCAAGTTATTTCACATGTGATTACTCATTACTGACATTAGAACAACAACGCCATGTGTGTGAGCCCAGGCACAAAAGACACGTGGATGTGGATCAAAGCATTCATTAATTTGCGCATCACGCTGCTTCATATGGAATAGCTAAACACATCCACAGCATAAATAATAATATGCTACTGGACATAAACAGACTTTTCCCAGACAAACCATGTATAGAAGAAACACTTCAAAGAAATCCTGTGGGTTGTGAGCATGTTGACTGAGTGTTGTGTCGGTCAGGGGAACGCATGAGGAGAGGAGAGGAGACAGGTGTGTGCAGCCTGCATATCATTCCCAATTAATGAACAGAGCTCAACATTTGACCCTGTGTTGCTGGTTATTTCCTTTATATATTGTAAGACTGGCTATAGCCTACTGAACTTCTTTGGCAGTGTGTCTGTAATTAATATAATAAAGTAGACTGAAATAAAATGTAAAAAAAATAAAATAATAATAAAATGCGGTGATGACGGTAATGAGCGCAACCCCGCGGTATAGAGTCTCATGACCGCGGTATTGCGGTTATCATCCCAGGCAGCCCTATCTACCAATCAACATCATCGTTGGTAAGTAGCAAATAGGGCTAGACTTTAACACATTATCCAGTAGCCTGTTGACCTTGTTACTCCAGTGACTTCTAGCAGTGTTGTGTCTTCAGCCAATTTAAACATTGGCAGCTGTTAATGACCATCTTAACTCCATGTCAGTCACTGACCACAAAAGTACCACTGCACACAAATTGTCCACCGCCTGTAATTTTCCCTAGAGGGAGGCAGATGTTGAGTATCTTGTCTGGTTTTGTAGTGGTGGACCACAACTATGCTTTGTCGAGGTGGCAGAGTAGCACTCCATTGCTTGGATTGTGTGTCTGGATCATAGAGCACAGTGCCATTCCGCCTCTCCCGCCTTCTCTCCTTCCCTCTCTTCTAAAATAGGAGCGGTGAAGAAAGCCTGTTACACACGACAAGTTTAGCACCGCTCCGCTCGCTACTTTTGGTTAGCCTCAGAGGCTCGCTGATTCACTATGAAATGCCCCCAATTAAAATAAAGGCCCAACTGTTATGGCGGCGGACAATTTCTCTGCATTTGTGCCCCCCTCCCTTTTGCATCGAGCAAAGCCTGACAGAAATAGCCCCATCGTTCGCGTCTATAGGCCCATCACAGCTCAAATTACATGTAATATGTTTGGATGCATGCGTTATGTATATGTTTATCCCCTTACGAGAGCTGTCATTAGTCAGGACGCAGTGCATGTGAGGTCTTGCATGATAACAGGGTGCGTTTGTAATGCCGTGTGTGTGCAATGCACTCCATATAGAATATGGCTCTGTCTGCTGGGTGCACTCTTGTTGTGATTGTGCTGTTTCTGATGCTGCAGCAGAAGCAAGCAGACATCTCCGGCAGCAGCCACCAAACAGCTCCTGAAGGGGCGGTCAGGCAGCAGCTGTTTGTTTATTTAGATCTAACTTGTAATTACGTCTGCGACAGACTGCGCCGCGTCGAAAAGGACCGATTTGGCTCCAGCCCGCCAGCCAATCGCAGAAGGGCGCGCTCACTGTCCCTCTTGATTACAGTTGTGCTGTTAAGCCGTGCCGCGTTCCATCGGCTCCGGGCGTAGTGAGACGCAGGATCCCATTAAAGAGCCACCGACTGTTCTGAACGTGTCGGTGTGTGAGTGAATATTTCACATGACAGAAGAGCGCTGTTTCTTTGCCCGCCATTAAATGGCCATCTAGCATCAGTGTTGCTCAGAAATGTGGGAGACAGGCCAAGCCAGCGCACAGCAGAAAGAAGCACGTTGCAAACAGTGTTTGTTTGTGTTTGATTACAGACTATACTGTAGGTTAGCGCCTTGCTGTCTCTTTCAGGCCCGTAGCCAGGGTTTGAGAAATACCAAGGACATTTGTAGCGCGGCATGGGGGGCCCAGGGGGGGCTATGCCCCCCCGGATAAATGTTTTTGTCCATTTTAAAGTAAAATGCTTCAATCTGGTGCATTTTGAGAGCAAAATGAAGAGGCTAGATCTATAAAGAACTACATACATCATGTTAGATTAATATACTCTTTACTGTGCTGTTGCTTTAAAATGATACAAAAAATAAATGTCTCCCCATATAATATAATTTATATTCTGCATACAGGTCACATGGCAGAATACTGCTCAATTAAATACAATGGCCCATCTACACAAACATCACTTACAGAGGAGTTAGTTACCCATTCACTTCAATAGAACTGTCCCCAAAGTCTAGCCCCAATCTAGCCTCAATGCAAAATCTGAATGTTGTGAGTTATCTCTCTTCCTTCTATAGCACACAGAGAGGAAGCAAATTGTTGCATTTCCGATCAACTGTCGCAGTAAAACATCAATGACAGATGAATAGATCTGGGGACCGGGGCTATTTTTCTTTTAAAAAAAAACTTTTTTGTTGTTGTTGTTGTTGTTGAAAATACCGAGGTCATGACCTCGGTGTCCTCAATGGTAGCCTGGTCTCTTTTCATGTTTTGTGCTGAACATTGTTCCGGAAACAAGGTCTCTTTAAACAGCCCATTTACACCTGGTTTTGAAATGTGTCCGGATACGTTATCTGGATAAGGAAAAACCAATGAAAGAATGTGATGAGATCTGCCTGTCCACATCTGGAGGTAGTCTGGCTCACATTGTGTTCAGATCTCTTTCACCCCATTTACACCTGTTTTTTTTTTTATATGTACCTGTATCCAGATAACTTATTCGGATACAGGCCACATTTAAAAGAACAGGTGTAAATGGGGCCTTTGGTCGGGATGCAGCAACACTACAAGACTTTGTCCAGGTGGGGGAAGGATTTCTGCTTCCGATACAAACTGGATGTAAATATCCCTCTGCTAGCTGTGGATGCTTGCTGTGTTCCCCTCGTTTGCCATTCGTAAGCAGTTGTGACGACCTCATCAGTTAGACGGCGCTGACTCCAAGACGGAGACGACAAAACCACAGACCTCAAAACCAGAGGAGAGCAGGAAGACAGAGACTCCACTTCACAGGAACCTCTCTCCTGCTCCCTCTCTCTCTCTCTGTCTCTCTCTCTCTCTCTCTCTCTCTCTCTCCCTCCCTCTCTCCTTTCTTCCCTCCCCTCTCTTCACCCACTAGTTTAAAGTTGTCCTGGCTTTTATTTTGAGAAATATTAATTTGGTAGAAGAGTGGTGTCGCGTCTGAAACACAGCACAAAGGGAGAAAAAAGGGAGAGATGGAGAAGGGAGGAAAAGGGGCAATGCTTGCACAATTCTCTCTCTCTTGACGTTTTGCTGAAGTTTGTACGCCACTTGAGCCCCGCCGTTTCCCTCGCTAATGATACCAGTGGAGCCTCTCTGGGGAAATGGCGTCCGTCGCGCGCCTGGCTTTCACATTTCCAGCACCAGGTATTTTGGGATGCACATGCGGGGACTATGAGGCACATCATTCCAAGAGCTCCTCGCTCGCTCTTCTCTCTCTCTCTCTCTCCCTCTCTCTCTCTCTCTCGTTCTCTCTCTCTCGCTTCCTCTCTCCTCTCCAATCGGCTTCACTCCTCTCCTCTTTTTTGTTGTTGTTGTACTTCTGCATACGCACACAGTCTCTCTGTCTCACTCTAGTTCTCTCTCTCTCTCTCTTCTTCCTCCCTCCCTTCCCTTTTCTCTCATACTTTTTGATTTGAGGATGATTTGGAATGTGGGGGGAAAAGATGCGTGCACAGGAGAGGGGGGAATTCTTTTGTATTAACTTATTCATTGTATATGAAATCAAGAGGTCCCCCCCCTCCCCTCCTTTTGGTTAAGGCAAATGAATGTTTAAAGAGGTAATTTACTGGGCCCTGGCAGGATCCACATTGTGTATGACACAAACAGGCAGCAACAAAAGGAAATTCTAATCTAGACAGTAACACGACTGCACAGAGGATCCTCCACGGGGGGTCTGGATGAATTATACAAGAATGTGTGTTCTCCCTCGTTTCCTTTACAGGTCTGTTTTTCAAGGCTATCGCCGGCTCCCACTTCAGAGGAGAGGCTCGGCCCGCTGAGGTCAAGCCCATATTGACAAATATCAAGAGGCAAAAAAGGAGCGCCCAAAACGCAGATATGAATAAGTAAAGCAGAGAAGCACAACATAAAGCGACAAGGGAGAGAGGGGAGGCAGGCAGACGTTACACACCGCATCTCGTTGGCCATGATGCATGCGGGCCCAGGCGAGGTTTTGTGCGGAACTGAAAGAAACATGAAATCTCTGCACGTCTGGGCCACTTCTGTTTAAACGGGAAATAATGGTTTGTTGGACGGCGTTGCAGAGCTGTCAGGGTCTGGTGAAGGGAGGGAGGGCGTCGCCGCCGACAGTCTGCCACACGCGCTCACTGCAGGCCTGCAGCACCCGCACACCACCTGCTGGGGGGGGGGGGGGGGGGGCTGAGCAGAAATATTGTGCAAAAATTAATTTCAGCAACTTCCTCTTTTGCTTAACACTTTCCCCGCCAGAGTATGGTTTTTAAGTTGCCAGCAGCCGCCAGCATTTTTTTAAATCATATTCACTCATCTTTCAAGACCCCCCAGAAGATGCTGTTGTATGAATATGTAAACTGTGAATATATCAAAAGAAAGAACAGAATGCTACAAACAAAAGGACAATCTTCCAAATATCAAAATAGAACAATGAGGAAGAAGGAAATATTTAAAAAGCCTTTATACGAGGGATCAGCCGATCAGCATTTTGGTAAAGAAACGGCGTCACTGGGTGGAAACGCCAATGGGACCCTATGGAGCCAGCCTTGAGTGTCTCACTCTAGCCGGCTGTGCTGTTGACTAACACTTCATTTTAAAAACAGCGACAGTTCACACAACTTTAACATGACATGCATTATACATCAGACACTTGAGCTAAAATATAAGCGATGTGATGTATAGTTTTTGAGATATTACCGTTTGTTTGGCACAACTCATACTAGTTAACTGCTGCAGGGTTCTGCATTTCTGGGTGGATGTGATGTCACGCTGATTCGTCCTATTGCAGTGGCTAAATAATTTAAAAAAAAGCCAATATGTTTCGAATTTCGGTGTGGCTTCACTTAACCTATAATGGCAACAGGCAATGAGAGGCAGTCACATGACCCAGATAATAACATGACAGGTGTCAGGCGTCCTCCATGTTCCTCCGTCACCGACCTGCCAGTAGGAGCACGGAGAAAGTAGTGTCTCCTTCCTGTACCGTGACCCTCTACTGAGCCATACAAACTCTATCCTCCCCTTTCCGTTTCCCACTGACCTTCTTCTTGCTTTGTTTTTGGACCTGGAAATGCTGTACTATTTCACAAGATCCGTAACAGCGCCACCTATTGTATAAAAGTGAAAACACTGATTGCCGGTGTTGTATCGGCGACAGTTCACCCGTCGAGTTGTGTTTCCATCCTTCTCCTTCGGCCACGGAAGGCGCGTTCCCCTGGCGTTTTTGCCGTTGAGCAGGTGAACATGTTGCTTCCTTCCCTAACCTTGACCCATATGCAATCCCTAACCCCAACCAAGTGGCTACCAGTGCCTAACTCCAACCAAGTGGCTACAAGTGCCTAACCCCAACCAAGTGGCTACCAGTGCCTAACCCCAACCAAGTGGCTACAAGTGCCTAACCCCATCCAAGTGGCTACCAGTGCCTAACCCCATCCAAGTGGCTACCAGTGCCTAACCCCATCCAAGTGGCTACCAGTGCCTAACCCCAACCAAGTGGCTACCAGTGCCTAACCCCATCCAAGTGGCTACCAGTGCCTAACCCCAACCAAGTGGCTACCAGTGCCTAACTCCAACCAAGTGGCTACCAGTGCCTAACCCCAACCAAGTGGCTACCAGTGCCTAACCCCAACCAAGTGGCTACCAGTGCCTAACCCCAACCAAGTGGCTACCAGTGCCTAACCCCAACCAAGTGGCTACAAGTGCCTAACCCCAACCAAGTGGCTACAAGTGCCTAACCCCAACCAAGTGGCTACCAGTGCCTAACCCCAACCAAGTGGCTACAAGTGCCTAACCCCAACCAAGTGGCTACCAGTGCCTAACCCCAACCAAGTGGCTACAAGTGCCTAACCCCAACCAAGTGGCTACCAGTGCCTAACTTCAACCAAGTGGCTACAAGTGCCTAACCCCAACCAAGTGGCTACCAGTGCCTAACCCCAACCAAGTGGCTACAAGTGCCTAACCCCAACCAAGTGGCTACCAGTGCCTAACTCCAACCAAGTGGCTACCAGTGCCTAACTCCAACCAAGTGGCTACAAGTGCCTAACTCCAACCAAGTGGCTACCAGTGCCTAACTCCAACCAAGTGGCTACCAGTGCCTAACCCCAACCAAGTGGCTACCAGTGCCTAACCCCAACCAAGTGGCTACCAGTGCCTAACTCCAACCAAGTGGCTACAAGTGCCTAACCCCAACCAAGTGGCTACCAGTGCCTAACCCCAACCAAGTGGCTACCAGTGCCCAACCCCAAACAAGTGGCTACAAGTGCCTAACCCCAACCAAGTGGCTACCAGTGCCTAACTCCAACCAAGTGGCTACAAGTGCCTAACCCCAACCAAGTGGCTACCAGTGCCTAACTCCAACCAAGTGGCTACAAGTGCCTAACCCCAACCAAGTGGCTACCAGTGCCTAACTCCAACCAAGTGGCTACCAGTGCCTAACTCCAACCAAGTGGCTACAAGTGCCTAACCCCAACCAAGTGGCTACCAGTGCCTAACTCCAACCAAGTGGCTACCAGTGCCTAACTCCAACCAAGTGGCTACAAGTGCCTAACCCCAACCAAGTGGCTACCAGTGCCTAACTCCAACCAAGTGGCTACCAGTGCCTAACTCAACCAAGTGGCTACCAGTGCCTAACTCCAACCACCAGGGGGCCACTGACCATTGCCTAACCCCAAGCCAAGGAAACAGATCCAACACTAGAATATCTCAACAATGGCCGGCAACGGCGGGAAGCATTCCGTCATAAATGATGGAAAATCAATCGCAGGGAAAGAGTTAAGAGCAAGGCATTTTAATTAATGTTTCTTCATTACTAATAGCTAAATAATTGTGCCAGGGCTGTCAGTGTAAATCTTAATCCAGATATGTCATGCTTTTATTTTTCATTTTGACGGACGCATTTTCCCATCAAACAAAAGTATCAATAAAAGCCTTTAGGCTAAAATATCCCTGGACATACATACATCCATCTGTTGGCCATATTTCCCCTCTGTCTTCCCCCCTCTCTCTTCTCTCTGACCTCTGACCTAAGCAGGCTTCTCTTTTCTTCCTGGCCGTGTCCCTCGTCCTGAGAGCGGCATCAGGTGGTGACAGAATCACCCAACCACCCCAACTCACCTCTTGTCACCACTGATTTCCTTCATAGGTCAGAGGAGCCGCACAGGGCAGCCCGCTCCCACCCCCGCCCAGTCCATCATACCCTGGACAATCAACAGGCCGCGGGCCCCTGACCCCTCCCCACTGCTCGCCACCACCCCGCTCCTGAGAAAAGGAGTTTGACCTTTGACTCCTCCAGCAGACAGCTCAATCTGCTTTTTATGGCAGTGGTCATAGCAGAGAAAGCGACAGCACAGCCGTGTGTCACATGACAGCACAGCCGTGTGTCACATGACAGCACAGCCGTGTGTCACATGACAGCACAGCCGTGTGTCACATGACAGCACAGCCGTGTGTCACATGGCTCTCTGGAAAAATAAAAACAACCTCTCGGTATGTAACCCCTCCTCAGTCAAGTGCTTACGTGTCAATACATGAAAAGTCTAACATGGCAAATTACTTTGGCCATGTTGCCCGTCCTCATAATATTACTGTACTGAACTCCTTTCTTTTCCGAAGCTGTTCATTCAAAATCAATAGATAATTTCGTAATCTATAGCTTCTGCAGCCTTTATGCTCACGCGTATACCTCGAAAGTCATAACTCCACACTGAAGAATAGCATTTGATAGAGTGTGTGGGGTGGGGGGGGGGTATTTAAAATGGAGAAGTCTGATGCAAATTTGGCCCCTCGCTCACAGCAGAGCTGCGAGTGATGTTTGCTCCCCTACGTCCTCTGAGCTCCAGCACTGATTTAACCTCCAGGGACGAGCAGCCAGTGATCACGACGCTCAGAGGAAGTTAGCGGCCTCCACTCTCCAGAGGCCGGCGCTTCCTCTTGATTTCGCCTGTTCTGTCGAGAAAGAAAAGGAAGGTAAAGATAAAAAAAAATCATCCCCCTACTATGTGGGTGGGCTTCATACAATTGTAAAACTGCGTCATCAGCGCAAAGATGAAACTCGCTGTGTGTGTGTGTGTGTGTACATGTACGTGTGTGCGTGTGTGTGCATGTGCGTGCGTGTGCGTGTGTGTGTGTGTGTGTGTGTGTGTGTGTATTTTAGGCAAGGTGCCTGCCCCACAGCTAGATAATGTGAACAGAAGCAGATGGGGAAACTTAAACGCACACCCACTAGGGTATAGCAGAGCTGGCACAAAGTAAGAAGAGGTCTTAGAACAGCTCCCAGCCCGAGTGCATGCCAGCACTCACTAGCACTGAGACTGGATGACAAAGAGAGAGCGGGAGAGTGAGTAGTAAGTGAGAGAGAGAGAAAGAGCATTGGGTGTGTGTGTGTGTGTGTTGTACAGCACCTCTATTTTTGTTCTTTTTGTATATTTATTCTTTTATGAAACTGTAGGCACTGTCCTTCTGTTTTGTGTCTCCATCATATAGTACTGTATGTAACATAGACCTTTATATATATATATATATATATATATATATACAGTATATATATGCATACAGTATATATATATATATATAAATATATATGTGTGTATGTATATATATACATACAGTGTATATATATATATATACAGTATATATATACACATATATATAGTAGTATATATATATATATATATATATATATATTATTATTATTATTTTTTGTGCTTACATTATCCTAAATATTTACAACAATATTCAAACCCAGAGAAATCTGTAATTTGAATCAAGGTAATGGTGCATTACGATACGTCAGAGATGAGGAAGGAAGTTGCCGAACTAGCTAGCTAGCCACTCCCACTCTGTCCTTTTTATTCCATTGTTTTTATTCCTCACTCACCGATCGATCACAATCATTCATTCCCCTTTGCTGCACGTTCTGTCACCAAAGCTGTCCGATTAAGACAGCAACTCCCATGATCCCACACTACCACGTCACATACCACCCTATCGCGTTTTATTGTGCCGCGGATGGGATAATATTAAGGATTTTATGCCAGAGGTGGGAAATGTTTTCTTGGATGATTAACATATCCTTTCATGATGTTGATTAAAAATAATAATAATCAAGGTGGAAATGGCACCCTCAAGTGGCCATGTGGCACTTCAGTGTATTTGCTGTTATTTGTTTAAATACAAAAAATGGGGGGGGGGGGGGGGGGGGACATTCAATGTGACTGTGTATTGAACGTGGGTCCTCATGCATTGTGTCCAATCACAACAAATGATATAATGAATCTGTCTTTAATTGGACTTTAGTTTATAACACAACTGTTACACATTATAGCAGAGTCAAAGAGAGCAATAGCGCCCACTTGAGCATGACGTTACATTACTTTATCATGCTCACCAATTCAAATAAATGTGTACGAAGGAGACTGACAGTGTCAGATGCTTCATTGAAAAACGGACAAGTGTGTGTGTTTATTCACAGTCCCGGGAAATTCTGCATCAAACAAGCTTATACATGAACATAGTTCATAGTTCACTCACTTCTTGCTCTGTTCACCTCAGATAAGTAACATTAGCAATATCTCAGACAGGCTGTGTTATACAAATACACAAATGCACCAGCACCACACACCCAAGCCCAGTTCCAATGTGCCCTCTGTCTTTTAATTATTTTGCGCAATTAAAATGCAATAAAACCCTTTCAAATAGGCATAATGAGGGACAAATGTGCCCATGAGATATTATATGTGTGTAGGCTAATTATTTGGGTTTATGCACATTGCACATTTTCAATAACCATATAGCTTGGTTATTTCAATACATTTTATTTGTCCTAAAAACAACCAATATTACCCAACAACCTCTACTCCCATGTAGGGTTCTGTAAGGTTTTGCTGAAAACAGGTTGTTGTTGTTGTTGTTGTTGTTATTGCAGAAAATGGTGGTGTAATGCTGAGAAAAAACATGATTATTATAGTATTAACCGCTGATGCACATTAATGGTCCATGTGTCCAATTGAGCCAATGTGTCCATGGCATGTGTATCTATTTTAATTATGACATCAAAAAGTGACCGTTGACTTTTCCACCTTTTCTAAAATCATCCCCAGTCAGATGTGGAGCGGAGAAGAACTAAATCACTCAGACTGTACAGTAATCATCAAGAAGCAATAGTGCCAGTCATGTGTCCCATCATTCTTGCAAAGCATGCAAAATACTTGGCTTATCAATGTACGTCTGGCTCTCCACGAGCCAGACGAAGCAGGCTAGGAGTCAAATGGGCCAATGAGTCTTCACAATCAGATGCACATGTTGCTGCATGGTGGGTGGGTGGGTGTAGTTAATACTAATGGAATGAACTACGGTAGACCTTCTCCAGTCCCAGTGAAGAAGAGCGGTCGCTCTTTCCCCTCTGGAGATGAAAACACTGTTATCTCAACAGGAGCAAGGAGGGGGGAGCGGTGAGAGTGAGAGTGATACTGAGGAGGGGGGAGCGGTGAGGGTCAGAGTGATACTGAGGAGGGGGGAGCGGTGAGGGTCAGAGTGATACTGAGGAGGGGGGAGCGGTGAGGGTCAGAGTGATACTGAGGAGGGGGGAGCGGTGAGAGTGATCGCTGGCCAATGGGCAAAGGTGCTCCTAGTGCTGAGATGCTCAGGGAAAATCCGCCCTGATCTCAGGCAGGTTCACTTCAACACTCCTGACCTTCAGTCTAGACTTTGGAATGACCAAAATGATCCCAGACCATGCTCTCACTCATACAGAGGCAGCAGTGTCCAATCGTACATTTATTCTCTATAATAACGACTGGTATGTTTTAAATCACAGGTATACTGTACTGTAGGATGTAGAATAGAAAAATCTCCTACAAGTATAATACTATAAAACCCAAACATTCAATTTATTGTGCAATTGGAGATTTTTTTTTGCAAACTTGAGAAAGTTTGCATCTAGCACCTAATATAAGGACATCTAGCACCTAATATACTGTCTCTACAAGCCATTATTTGAGGCTCAGTCATTCGAATAATGAAAATGTGCATTATGTTTTGACAGAGGAGTGAAGAGAAATACAATGAATTAGCTACCGAGTGCAAAGCCATCCAGCACTCTTGGTAACTCAATTTGTGAAGTGCTTATTTACCTGATGTCAAACGCAGAACCAAGTAAACTAAACATCCTGCAATTATTTGAACAACAGCAGCTAAAAATATGACACTGGTTACTCTTATTGTTGTAAAATGCCCAAAGTATATATTTTTTAATTTTATTTTTTTCACATTTTTACCAGTTAACGATCACATTATTTGTTTTGTACTTACATTATATATATATATATATATATATATATATATATATATATATATATATATATATATATATATATAAACCTATATTCACTGAGAATAAGAGGATAAAGAGGTGTTGGACTACTGTATGTTTAAAACGGCAATGAAATGTACCAGTAGCTAAATAGCTGTTACATAAATACCTAGAATGCTAGGACCAACTAAGAGCTCTTTGGATAAGTTACAGTAGCAGGGATAAGGCCAGCTGCAGGATCTCATATAAGATGGAGAACCCTCCAGAGCCAAAGGCGCCACGGGTTCAAAACAGCTCAACTCTCAGAAGTCACTGATAGCTGGTCAGCAGGAGAGAGCTGTCATGTAGAGTGTATTGTCAGCCTTTTTGTGAAGAATAATCCCAAACTCTTCATACTTCTCTAGCTAGGTTTAAATATTGTCATGACTGGAGGGGAGCTTATAACAGTCTGTCAGACTGAACAGGACTTGAGTTAGGTCAAGGGTCAATATTATCCATACTGATCATCAGCTCACATTGCTCTGAGACCCTTAGCTGCTCTGCTTTTTGAATAGTGCACATTTCAGGAGTTTTGTAATGGGCAACACCTTTTGGATGTGAAGAAGAGAGATGTGCCAGAAGGCAAAGCTCTCGATCTACCGGTCGATCTTCGTTCCTACCTCACCTATGGTCATGAAGGATGGGGTCGTGACCGAAAGAACAAGACCACGTATATACAAGCGGCCGGAATGGGTTTTCTCACGAGGGTGGCTGGCATCTCCCTTATAGGGACAAGGTGAGAAGCTCGGTCATCCGCGAGGGACTCAGCGGAGAGCCGCTGCTCCTTCGCGTAGAAAGGAGCCAGTTGAGATGGTTCGGGTCATCTGGTAAGGATGCCACCTGGGCGCCTTCCTAGGGAGGTGTTGTTCCAGGAACGTCGAGCTGGGAGGAGACCACGGGGCAGACCGAGGGCTAGGTGGATATCTCCACGCTGGGCTGGGAATGCATCGGATCCCCCAGTCCGAGCTGGCTAATGTAGCCAGGGAAAGGGAAGTTTGGGCTCCCCTGCTGGAACTGCTACCTCCGTGACCCGATCCCGGATAAGCGGTTGAAGATGACGATGAAGATGAAGGAGTTCTCCGGTGGCTTGCTGTGTTGAATGCGTCCTATATCTAAGGCTCACTGAAATGTTCTTTGTGTGCACTGTGGATGAGTCAGTCAGCTTGTACATACAGGAGGAGTGTGACCCCATTGACCTTTGCATCCATTCCCCCCCCCAGCTTTCCAGAGCTACTTTGAGAAACAGCAGGGAGTGTGCTGAGAAAGAACTCCACCAATCAACATCATCATTGGTAAGTAGCAAATAGGGCTAGACTTAAACAAAAATTGAACTATCTCTTTAAGGTCTGGAGATTACCCATGCCTCTCTGGCACACACACACACACACACACACACACACACACACACACACACACACACACACACACACACACACACACACACACACACCCTTGTAAAAACACTCAAGTTTGATTGATGAGGAAATAGCTGGTAAATTGCAGTGTCCATCCTGATGGATGACATCATCATGTATGCCAAACAAGGGGCTGGCCCCTCCCTTCTCCCCCCTCCCTTCTCCCCGCTCCCTTTTGCTTACAATTGATCAGTGGGAGTTTTGAATGGAATGCATGAGGAGGGAGAGCCGTTGACGTGGCTCTTTACTGCCCCCTCCCTCCCACCCACACATCCATCTTGATCTACAGGGGCCCGGGCCCTGACAGATCCAGTGGCACTGTTTGTTTAGCCCGTA
The DNA here is from genome assembly GCF_964638095.1 of Poromitra crassiceps. NCBI lineage: Eukaryota > Metazoa > Chordata > Actinopteri > Beryciformes > Melamphaidae > Poromitra > Poromitra crassiceps. The sequence continues at coordinate 1,132,163 of NC_139626.1, read as the reverse complement.
CATGCATAGACAATCAGTCTGTGTTAAACAGTCCTTCTGCTTTACATGGATTATTGTTTACACAAGATCTATTATAGTGGTCAGTCTAAAAGGAGAGAGTTATTGAAGGAGGGACTAAGAGAGATCGGCAGTGATTGTCAATCCTGGAGACTTTCTGTCAGTTTGTTTGTTCTCATCATCCAAATTTGCTGCAAACCGTTCTCATGCATTTTATGTCCCGCCAGGATATTTGTAAAAGCACGTCCAACAAAATAAAAAATGTTATCAACGAAATGTTTCTAAATAAATAAATTCAGCTCAATTAATAATATAAAAGCGTTGCCTTTTACCATGAGACAATGAGACACACCTTGTAAATAAGTGTAAAGTGTAAAATAAAGTCTGGAGAAGACCTGTGGTTGAGGTGGGGGGGCACAGGAGAGCTGTGCATATCCCTCAATCAGGCTCTTTACACGTGTAAGCAGCTTTGCCAGGCCTCGTTCTCCCAGAGGCCTATTTTGTGGAAGTCATCCAAGCGCCACCTCATATTCAAATGGGTTGACAGGTTAGGAGGGGGGAGGGGAGGGGCGGGGGGGGGGGGGAGTGGAGACGACTTGATTGATGGGCCAATGGCACGCGGTGGCGGCTGAGTTTATGAGCCAGAGCAAATCTGAATATTGAGAATGCGGCCATCGTGTCACACTCGCCATATTAAGAATTATTTGACAATGCATTATGTTGGAGATCTGTCACGCAAAAAAGATGAGTGTGCCCTCCCCCGCGTCTGAAATTACAACCTGCGGTGCGGTGAGGAGTAGCTTTGTGAATCCTCTGTGGACTCTTCCTGACATGGGGCCCATCGACAGGGGCCTTCCTCACTTACTCAGAGTTAGCGACTGCCACAAAAAAACCCCCAGCTAAAGTAGAAATAAAATAAAAATCTGTATGCATGAATTCCACTGTTGTTTTGTGCCTCAGATGCATATTGCTGACCATGCCCTACAGTAGCATGCATGCATGTTCTATCATAAGAATAACTTTTGAACTTTGAGTAAGCAATTGGTTTATACAGTCACACAGAGAGGCAAATTACACCCATAAATGACACAGCAAGTGGCAGCAACGAGATTGATGTGTAAACTAAAACTAAGAAGTAACCCTGGAGGCGAGCCATGGTGGAACACCTGATGCGTCTGCCCACAGCTGACGTTTTAAAGAGGTCAAAACTCTTTACTCTTTACTGTTCCATGCAAGTTATTAGGCCTATAAACACGCCCCCCTCGTGCATCCCCGGGCTTACACTGGGAAAGACACAATGTTAGCAAATGGCTTCCACCTGGGCCTAAACCACTGACCCCACCTGGGCCTAAACCACTGACCCCACCTGGGCCTAAACCACTGACCTCAATAATATGGACAAACCCATCCACTATTTTTTGGGCTCACATTTTGCAGTAAAGTGTTGTCTGTCACCATCTTGGGGTCCTTGCGCAGCTTACGTGAGATAGGGTAGTGTCCTCTAGAGAGAGTGGCGTCAGCGGAGGACCAAAATGCGATACTCATTAGCCAATGAACAGCCAGGAATGGGTCTCGCGCTACTTTTGCATGCTAAAATAAAGCTGATAATGTACAATTTGATTCAAGGGATGAAAAACCCTTTCAGAGTACAACACAAACTGTCTATTTTGCTGCAACTCGACAATGCTGCTTAATCCAGGACCTTACTTGCTGGAACTCTTGAGAGTAAAAAACTGGTCCATTGGAGTGAATGGAGATGTCGGGACTCTTCTATCTACACGGCTCTGAGATAGGGGTTTCCCAGAGCTGCAGCTCCGCCTGCTATTGGTCTGTGATCGGCAAGCTGCGCGATCACTGGACAGGCGATCTGTCAATCACCCCCTTTTATATCTTCTATTATTTTACTCCAAACGGGGGAGTTTATAAGAAGTGACCCCCCTACAGTTGTTATGAAAAGGTGAAATTAGCTATATAGACCAAAACCGTGTTTCGGTCCAGGCTGTAAAAGATGCTTAATCACTGTTACAAAGTGGGGCATGAATGAAGGGACTTCTGAGTCCTGCCTCAAGTGGCCATTCGATGAACTACAGATTTTCACTTCACTTCCACATCAACAGAGGAAATCCATGTTTGCCCACTGGTCTAAACTGGATTGGTGATAGCTGCTGGTTCTCCGTGACGGCTAATCTTAGTTTTCTGAGTGGCACATGATAGCACTTAGCACTTTCTTGCGCAGGCCAGGGGTTTCCCACAGAGCCGCAGCTTCGCCTGCTATTGGTCTGTGATTGGTGAGCTGCACGATCACCGGACAGGCGACTTGTCAATCACGCCCAAAACATAATCGTCTTTTCTATCGTCTATTTTAGTCTGAACGAGTGAGTTGTATAAATATTAACCCCCCGTACAGTTGTCATGAAAGGTGAAATGAGCTATAGAGAGTAGACCAAAAGCGTGTTTTGAACCAAGCTGTAAACATGTTTAATCCTGCTGTAAAGTCGGGCATTTTGAAAATGGGGGTGAACGGGGAAGGACTCCCTTTTGTGAGGCAGCCTCAAGTGGCCATTCGAGGAACTACAGCTTTTATCACACAGGCTCTGTCCAAGCCTGAGCTTGCCGCCTGCTTGTGACACAGGAAGTGAGCAGAGCATGCTAATGGAGGAGCGCGCTGTAATAATGTCAAGGTGTTAATCTGATATTCATTTAGATGTGAGCCGCGCTCCTCCAAATGGTGCAGGAAACAGATCATTGGCCCTTTAATAGCAATCAATGCCTGATCCCCCACCCACCAGCGTCCCCCCCCACCCCCCACCCATGCATCATCTGCTGTGCTGTGTGTGTGTGTGTGTGTGTGTGTGTAGGTGTGTGTGTGTGTGTGTGTGTAGGTGTGTGTGTGTGTGTGTGTGTGTGTGTCTGTGTGTGTGTGTAGGTAGGTGTGTGTGTGTGTGTGTGTGTGTGTGTGTGTGTGTGTGTAGGTAGGTGTGTGTGTGTGTGTGTGTGTGTGTGTGTGTGTGTGTGTGTGTGTGTGTGTGTGTGTGTGTGTGTGTGTAGGTGTGTGTGTGTGTGTGTGTGTGTGTGTGTGTGTGTGTGTGTGTGTGTGTGTATGCTATGGTGTGTGCTGTACACTGGGAGCCATGTTTTTTCCTCTGGGGGTCTCTTTGGCTGACCCGCTGACCCGTCTTTCTCTGAGGACAGCCAGCTAAGAAGCAAGCAGCATATCAAAGAGTGGGAGGGCACAGCCAGGCCACTGGGTTTCTGGCAAAATCATCTCAATAAATAAATATCACAAGACACCGCCGGTGGGCAACGCTTTGATGTGGGGGGGTTGAGCCCCATTCTCTCTTTTCTCTCTCACTCTTTCTCCACCTCGACGCCGGCGCTTCTCCTCTGTCTTCACTCACCGCCAAACCCCGACCGCTTGCTCTGACAAAATGGCTCCTGTGTGCACCTATACACATTTCAGCAGCGCCAAACGTTGCGGGGCTTGTAGTTTCCCTCTGAGGAGATGAGAGTTGGAGAAGCACAGTTTTGTGTTATCAATAGATCCAGGGCTTTGGATTGGTGAGTGGTCGGTACCAAGCGAGAAAAGCCTTTATTTTCTGATACAATGGCTGAGACACTCAGGTGAAAACCAAAGTGTTTACATTTCCAAAAATGTATTTTTCCTTTGTCTTGTCTCAATTTCAATTGTTTCCAGAAGGTCAGATGAGAAAGGATTGTGTACAACTATAGCCTGCATCTTGCGGTGTCTGAATCATTCTTTTGATTTCCTTGCCAGTGTGGCCAACAGTGAGTAAACCACAAGTGATGGGACTTGGTACAAAAATATTATTTTATCTCTGTCACATTTACCACTAATCCTTTCTCAACATTCAGCTGTACTTTTATCTTAACTTAGTAATGAAGGCAACTCTGTCCTTCTGTCTGTCCGAATCCATTTACGGTATCTCTTCGATGGGTCGATCGATCTGAAACTGCACATGGGCAGTGATTGAAGAGAGAGTGGTGCCAACGGAAGTCCGAAATGCTTTATAATGCTTGACATAGCTATTGTGTGTGGGGGAATAGTTCCAGGAAGTAGGCTATGTTTGAATACCCGAAGCAGTATTTTGGTAACCTGACGCTGCCAGATGGACGGTATAGCTCCACATACGTTTCACTAAACCAGTCGAGAATCTCTTTAGATCTCGCGAGGTTATCCATCTTGCAAGCAAGGTTAGTATTTTGGTGCTGTTAGATGTGTGTTTTTGGTTATTTTGAACGGCTGTATCATTTGCTTCCATTCTATGGTGATACTAACTAAGTTGATGATTGTAGCTCACTGTATAGTGTGCGGAGAGTGATGGTAAAGGCAGTGTCTATCTTGGTTATGTATGGGGGATATGGTACATGAGCGAAACTCCCGAAAAGTTGGTGTATCCCTTTAAGCTGTTCATTAGCATTTTTGGCAAGTCTGCGCGGAGTTGTGGCACACGCATCCCCGGGTATAGACTAGTTATCATTAACCATGAAATTAAATGTGTAAGCTGCTGTTATATTTAACAAGGCTTATAGGGCCCTATTCTCCCACAGGCCTTCGGCGCAAAAACTGGCCTTACACGCAAAAAACGTGCCTTGCGCCTGCCTCGGGAAGATATCAACATGGCTTTAGGCCCCCAAATGCGCTTTAGGCGAACTGGGTGTGGCGCAGTCCCAGAATGGGCGAGAATGGGCGTTTCGGCCTTAAATACCAGCCTAATGATATCTTCCCACCTGGCATAAATTTAGCGCTTTGCGCTTTTGAAAACCAGGCCTATTCAGTGCGCCAGTTGCACGGAGCGCTCCTCTGGCTCTCCTCTGTCACTCTTCTCTGTGTCACTCCGTCTCTCTTGCTCATCAGTCTGACAGGCACAATACGACTCTCTCTCTCTGACTCCCTCGCTCAGACAGACACAACACACGTCCGATAGAAAAAAGAAGTTGTAAGTTCATTGCCTGGCATGTGAAATCTCCCAGCATGCATTGGGCTAATCCATTTCGCTAATAAATAGCAACCAAATGAGCCGAAATAGATATAAAGGTAGATCTAAATAATGTGTAATGGTAACACCACCTGCAATTGTAGAACATTTCAATATTGGACCAAATAAAACATGAAATGAAAACACCACCCTATGTGAAACATATGTCATATTGGGGCTATATATATCCCTTGTATATTTAACGTGATTTAGATGAGTGACAGTGTAACGCGGTTCTACTGTCATGTCCTACTGTGATGTCAGCTCCAATAAATTGGCTCTAATTCACATTTTAGTTTTACAATAAAAACACATTTATGCAATGACTTTACATAATGTAGGCTAAGTGTGCATCATCCTACCTGTGCAGCAGGGGAGAAGAAAAGGTAGCAAAACAATATCATTCTGGACAAACTTTCACCAATCTAATTAATCTCATCATACAGATAGGCTATATTTTTCTAGCTGATGCGTTTAGAACATTCTTTTCACTTTGCTCTTGCTATAGTGTAGTGTATTTACATGCTTGCAGTATTTAAACTGCAGTTAGATTGGTTTGAGAATAATATGGAATAATAGCCTATATATGGAGACAGACAAGAGGGGATAAAAGGGAGGGGGGGAAAAAAGCCCTCGGCTTTTCTGAAGTCGGACTGGATCGCTCCGTGGAATTGGAGCTGAAAAGTGAAGCATGTGATTAGTTTACTGCACTTACCCAATGAGCAGATAGTGCATAATTTTACGCTTAAAAGGCGTGGTTGTAATGCTTAAAGGCTGCGTGTAGCGCCGATCTGCGCTGCGCTGGGCGCTCAGCGCAGTTTATAGGCTGATGCAACGATAGGGGCCTAAATGTGTAATCTGCTGTTATATTTAACAAGGTTTATATAGTATAGGAGAGTTGTCACTGGTTAGGACTAGTTATCATTATCCATGAAATTAAATGTGTAATCTGCTATTTAACTAGGCTTACAGTATATAGTATAGGAGAGTTGTCACTGGGGAACATTTTCCATCCTGGGGAAAAAAATAATTGTTGAGGAAAATGTCCTGATGCAACTTAGTGTCCCAAGTTTGTTCAAGGGAGTTGCAAAGCTTTTGCTGGCTGTTGCCTCAGTCTGCCACGAGACATAGACACATTTTGTTTGATGGCTGACCCTCAGGGATGAATCACAATGTCTATTTCATACACATACTGGACAGTCTATAGGCTATTGTTTTCAGCCGAGACTTGCTTGCCTCATCCCTTTGACTGCAAGCACTGAACTTGAGCAGTGAGCGTGGAGAATAGCTGACTACTCTAAGTATAGGCTATTTTCATGCTCCCTCCATGCCGAGCAAAAGACGTGAATAGCACTGTAACGTCAAACAGTGTCTGCTGTGAGTGGCCAAACACAAGCCTGACAGTAACATTGTCAAGGGTTTCTCTGACATGAAATGGCTGCAGTATAACTAGCAGCTTCAGGTTTCCACATCATCGCTTTTTGTAAGGTTGTATTTCTGAAAGGATCAATTTTTGTGCTCAACAAAATTACAGCAGATAATCGGCATTCCTTAACTACTGAAAAATAATCAGAATCAGAATCAGAATCACTTTTATTGCCACAGTATGCAAGTTACATATGAGGAATTTGTCTTAGTGTCTGTATGCAGCGTAGCGGTCACATCAATATACAGAGATAAGAAGTAGGAAGATAACTAAAGACAATCACAAAGTTGCAAGTGCAATCAATTCGAGTAAATATATACAATATGTACATGAGTGGTGAAGTCTTCTTTGGATAAATACATATGAATTTACGTTGAATTTACATGAGATTTACAGACTAAGTTAAATAGGCGTTAAATAGGCAGTGGATTTACATGAATTTACAGTCGGAGTTAAATAAGAGTTTACATTGCACGTACATGAAATTTACAGGCTAAGTTGGAATCACTTCTCCACTGTTTGATTGCTGATCAAACGGCCACGGCCGCTTTCCACAAAGCGGTCAATAACAGATAAGAGCTGACAGAGTTTAAATATATAAAATTCTAGAAATGTATGGTTAAAAACGTCCTGGAAAAGGAAACGTGCTTTTTTCCCTCATGCTTATAACCATTGTTTTACAAACTGTACTGTAATTTTCAATTATCCAATTTGTACTTTGGATGATATGGCCTTTCTTTTTAAACCCATGTTAGTTTACCATATTATTCATTCCAAACAGATGTGTCACCATCCCATAGGCCGCACCATCCATCCTCACCACCACCACCACTATCTCCTGACATTGAACAATGCTTTTCTAATGGAGCAACATGACAGACATCTATAAATGCGGGCGGAGGAGGTGGGAGGGGGGTTGGACAGCCTGGAGGGTCAAATGTAGGTACATTTAGCTCAGCAAGTGGTCAATAATGCTTACCCCTCACTATTGAGTGGCAATTGAGAGGAGTGTGTGTGTGTGTGTGTGTGTGTGTGTGTGTGTGTGTGTGTGTGTGTGTGTGTGTGTGTGTGTGTGTGTGTGTGTGTGTGTGTGTCTGTGCCTGTGCCTGTGCCTGTGTGTGTGCCTGTGTGTGTGCGTGTGCGTGTCTGTGTGTGTGCGCGCGTGTGTCTGTGTGTGTGCGCGCGTGCGTGCGACACACACGCGCGCTAATACATGACTGAGGCGTAGGGGGGTTGAGATGCGTGTCTCCGGGGAGCATGTTATTGACTGTTGAACAGCCCCAAATTAATTTTCAACAAGCCTCTTCAGTTGAACAATGGAGGTGGATTATTGTTGCAAAGGGAGCTGGCCTCGCGCGCTTTATACCCCGGGGTCCACTCAATGGATGACTGGCTCCCCTCTTAGCACGCCTCCACCTCGGTGCAACGACACTGCTCTTCTTTTGTTAGCGATGCCTCCTGTGTTGTTGCACCCAGACAGTTATTTTGGTTGCGTTTGTGAACCGCGTACATCCACTTCATATTGTAACACGGAGTTATGTTGACAGGAACTAGCTTTTGTTACCTCCTCTCTGCCCAAATTCTTTTTCCGGTGACACTGAGTGCAGTCATTATTTCCAAAGTCTCGTCCTGGTTGAGATTTAAATGTGCCTGTGTGTCGTCGACGTGCCGAGGAGGAGGGAGTCAAGCAGCCGAGTTAAACAAGAGGCCTCATTGTTAATTTGAGCATCGCGGCTTATTAGTTTGGTTTTGATCTATCGGAGGCGGCTGGATGTCATCCCCATCGCTTGTTTTCTCTCTCCCACTTTGAATGGTACAAGTGACGAAAGGCCTCCCACACACAGGCGCTGGCGCAGTATGATCGCTGCACGCTGAGACACAGGGAGGTGTCAGCACTAATCTGCTTTAAAATGCCTCTCTTGTCTTACATCCGACGCTCACAGCACATCCTCAACTCTGTAATTGTGTCTCTCCTCCGTGAGACTTTCACGCCGCGTCTGTTTCATACGCTGAGTGTGCGCCACTGAAGCTACGATACATTATACTTGACTTGAGGAGTTGAAAATCGGTGAAATGTTGTTGTTTTTTAACCTGCTATTCTCAGCCACACCACTAGGCCTATATGTCTTGTGCTTTTTAATCTCCCATCACTAAAAGAGGTGTAATATGCTGTATGTTGTAACATTATAACAAGAACACAATGTGCTGTCAGCCTTGTGATAAAACCACCTTAGTAAGTATGTACTCAAGCAAAGTGATTGAGACTGTCGAATCTTACGAGGATTTAGGAATACTTATTGATGACTGCCTTTCCTCCAGGGCTTATATTAATATATATATTATATTCCACACCTTGTGAAGAAAGAGGAGCTGAATTTGAGGTTTTATTTGAGGGACAAGTCATATTTTTCTTTTGCAACTGAAAGGACACTGCCACTTTGAATTGATTGGGGTGATCAGAATCAGAACCACTTTTATTGCCACAGTAGAGATAATCTTCAGGTTACGTACGAGGAATTTGACTTATGCAGCGTAGCGGCTACATCAATAGTCCGAAGACAAAAAAATATCTAGAGAGATCAAATCACAACAAATGCAGTCCAATACAATATACACACGGATTAGAAGGACCTGAGTGATCAATATGAATTTACAGTCCAAAAGGTGCTCGATGAAGTTAAGGAGAATAATATGAAGTAAATGAACAGAGTAAAATGTTCTGGTATGAGAAGCAGCTACAGTGTGATATGTTAGGGGGGCGTAGGTTCATGTATGTGGGGTCCCGGGGGAGGGGGAGAGTGTTGTACCTCACTGTGGAGTGTGTTGGTACTCTGCTGTCCTCTCAGAAACACAAGATGTGACTGCATGACGGGGTTCTGGAACTCGCCATCTTCGGCTGCTCTGAGTCCTCTCTGAACTTCCCTACAGCTGTGCAACAATCTCTGACACTCGGGACAACTGTCGCCAAGAAACTAATTATTCTGAAGGAATGGAAGTCCTCCTCTTCCCCCTATTTTCAGGTGTGGCTGATGGACATGATCTCTGTTATACAGATGGAGAAACTCAGGTCCTTGAGAGCCAACTCGCTTAAAAGTTTCTCAACTATTTGGGTCTCCTTTTTTGGCTACTTTGATGAGAATGAATAGTGTCTGAGGCTCGCCCGTCTGGTTTCTCGTGGACCCTTTGCGTGGGACCCCATGCACAATATCTATTACAGATGAAAGCACCTTATGCGGCTGGTAGCAACATGTTGTAATGTTGAACGTTGATGATGTATGTTTTCTTTTCTTTTCTTTTCTTTCCCGTGTCTGAGCCTGTTTATTTGTCTTGTTTGTGTATTATTATTGTTCTATAAAGATTGAAAATAAAATATTGGGAAAAAAAGATATGACTGCATTATATTCATCAAGACTGTTTGTGGCAGCCTTGAATACATCACAATCTGTACAGTCCAAGCATGCACGGAGATCCTCCACAACTTCACTGGTCCACTACTTTTTGTTGATGTTTTACATTTCACAGCTCCACCCAGTGTGCTAGTGCCTTATTCACCCTATTCACCACGCCCACTTTTTCTCTCTTCCGCGTTAGACGCAACGTATTTGTTCTTCCGGTTCAGCGCTAGTTGGTGGCCATTTTCAAAATAAAACGTCAGTATGAATGAAGTTTGGCAACATTCAGAATGAAGCTACACTGCAGCCAACTTCAGTTACATGTTCATAACGTTACTGCTGCGAGGAGCCGATGGCTGTACCCGGTCGGCATTTAACGTTAGTTACAAAAGCACGTCGACAGTGTTTTCTCACTGCCAGTAGCCTAACTACAGTAGGGTTTGACAGATAGCTAGTCCGACCGGTGTCAGCACAGTCAGCGCTCCCGGTCCTCGCTGCTCATTAAAGATTTCCAATAGCCGTTATTCTGATAAACTGGTCACATATATGTTACGTTCTCACCCGACAAATATTAAAACTTTAAAACAGTTTGGGTTTTTTTAGCTTGAAAACAGCTTTTTGGCAAGTCTAAATGACTGCGGTAGGTGTGCTCTACTTCCATGTTTAAAACCGGAAAGACGATTACGAAATGCCGTCATGCAGAAGCGTCCTTGTATGGGCACAGAATAAGGTGAATAGCCTGGGTAAACCCAGCCTCCACGTGACCTCTATGTACTATCAGTCACAGAGACCTACGCTACAGGCATAGCCTGTGACGTCACATTGAAGGCTGGGTTCACCCAGGCTAAGTGCCTCAGACTCCCTGTATCACTGTTGAGCTCTGACTCATCATTGTACCTTGTATGCTCAGGGTAGTGGGCCTTATTGGGACTTATTCAGTGGTAAATGGCTATTTGGGTCTGTTTGCTTATTATTTGTGCTTTTATATGTTCAGAAAACCTGGAGGAAATAATAATAAGGAGCGCTCATTAAGTGAATTTGAACTTTGCACATGTGATTTTAATTTGATTTAGCGTACGTGCATTGTTATAGGTTGTCTGTCCTGTCTTTTTTTTCCCCTAATGCTGCTTTCTTGGCCAGGTGTCTCTGGAAAAATGAGATTTACAGTCTCAGTGGAACGCCTTGGTTAAGTACAGGTGAAATAAATTAAAATATCATTGACATTTTTGTCTTTACTGCATGTCTCCCTGCCCTTGCGGTGTCAGGCATGTAGAGCTAACAGTAGGTCCGTCATGCAGTAGACTTCAGATAAAGCAGAACAGATGTTCCACTGTGACAGTGGCCTCTGTGTTATTACACAGGACGGGTCAAGGTCAGCCCAATAGAATCACCTCTCGTGCAGGAAGGAGAGGAGGATGCAAGCCACTCCATTACTTCAAGATGAACTGAGGACAGAGATACAGCCGTTTGGCATTTGGAAAAACCGTTTGTTTCTCTGGAATTTTCTTCTCCTAATCCTCGAGCGGGGAACTCGGTTGCTGTGTTTCTGCGGTATTCTGTCAATATGGGAGAAAAGGCCCACAGCTGAGGTAGTTTTCCCAAGGTCACAGCATGGGATGATGAGGAGCAGAGCTGACTGGCTGCATCTGGACTTCATTACGAGACGCTGGAACATGCTCTCCTATCATTCCAGCTATCTGCTGAGGGAGATGGAAGACAGTCTCAAAATCCAACTTAGGAGGGATTGCCTTCAATCATCTTCCTCTCATTTCCCTCCATTTTTATTTGACTAACTTGATCTTCCTCTGTAAGTCTGCCTCTGAAGTGCTGTGTGTTTACGCTAAAGCCGTGCTGTGTGTTTACGCTAAAGCCGTGCTGTGTGTTTACTCTAAAGCCGTGCTGTGTGTTTACTCTAAAGCCGTGCTGTGTGTTTACACTAAAGCCGTGCTGTGTGTTTACGCTAAAGCCGTGCTGTGTGTTTACTCTAAAGCCGTGCTGTGTGTTTACACTAAAGCCGTGCTGTGTGTTTACGCTAAAGCCGTGCTGTGTGTTTACTCTAAAGCCGCGCTGTGTGTTTACTCTAAAGCCGCGCTGTGTGTTTACTCTAAAGCCGTGCTGTGTGTTTACTCTAAAGCCGTGCTGTGTTTACTCTAAAGCCGTGCTGTGTGTTTACTCTAAAGCCGTGCTGTGTGTTTACTCTAAAGCCGTGCTGTGTGTTTACGCTAAAGCTGTGCTGTGTGTTTACGCTAAAGCCATGCTGTGTGTTTACGCTAAAGCCGTGCTGTGTGTTTACTCTAAAGCCCAGCTGTGTGTTTACTCTAAAGCCGTGCTGTGTATTTACTCTAAAGCCGAGCTGTGTGTTTACTCTAAAGCCGCGCTGTGTGTTTACGCTAAAGCCGCGCTGTGTGTTTACGCTAAAGCCGTGCTGTGTGTTTACTCTAAAGCCGCGCTGTGTGTTTACGCTAAAGCCGCGCTGTGTGTTTACGCTAAAGCTGTGCTGTGTGTTTACTCTAAAGCCGTGCTGTGTGTTTACGCTAAAGCCGCGCTGTGTGTTTACGCTAAAGCCACGCTGTGTGTTTACTCTAAAGGCGTGCTGTGTGTTTACGCTAAAGCCGTGCTGTGTGTTTACGCTAAAGCCGTGCTGTGTGTTTACTCTAAAGCCGTGCTGTGTGTTTACGCTAAAGCCGTGCGCTGGCATACTTGTCGAGATTGAAGTGCTTCAGGTCTGCTTTGCTTGGATGACACCATCTCTCCCCCCCCCCCCCCTCTTCTTTTCTTTCTTGAGAAAGTTTCCTCTTCCTCTCCCATGCCTCACCTCGTTGATGCCCATGGAAAAGTCATAGCTAAGTCACAGCTGTCCCACAGCTCGCCTGCAGGACAGAGAGCACCTAGCCACATGTCCCCGTCTCGCCCTCAGGACAGAGAGCACCTAGTCACATGCCTTGTAGGCTCGCCAGGAGCTTGTTTCCTCTGAACTGACTGATTGCCACTGCATGGTGGGGGGGGGGGGGAGAGAAGAAAATCACCACACTGTTACCATTCCACCATTTCATGGCATGACAGGCAGACATGGAGCACATCAAAGGAGCACATCCCCCCATCCCACCTACCCCCCCCCCCCCCCCACATACATACCCCCCGTTCCCCGAATGCCCCCTGTCCTCCCTCCTCCCTAACGACCCGCCTCCCTCCTCGGCCATTGTACATTTTGCAGATGAAATCAAAGAGACTCATTTTCCACCGCCGCGTCAGAAGAAGCTCAGTGGACCGCGTGGCTAAGAGGAAAAATCAATGCAGCCCTAAGTGGGAGATCAAACTCAATATGTAGGTTATTATTGAGCCATAGTGTCTTCATTATGCTATCTATCTTTCTCCTGTGTGTGTGTGTGTGTGTGTGTGTGCGTGTGTGTGTCTTTGAGGATGTGGGTACAAGGTTGCGGGAGGCTGTCTTTATTCACATTGGCTTGAGATGTGTGTAGAATGAAATGTCCTCTCTGAGCCGGCGGCCATCTTTATTGAGATGTGTGTAGAATGAAATGTCCTCTCTGAGCAGGCGGCCATCTTTATTTATTCCATACCTCAGTTGCTTTGGGCACCCTGCCTGAGAGAGGTGAAGGCTCAGGTTACGGTAATGTTACATGCCTTACCTAACATGGAGTCCAGGTTCTATAGTACATGATGGCAGTTATGACAGAAAGCCTCCTCCACCTTGATCAGCTGCCACCTGCTTACTCATAAACTAGCAGCATGTGAAGAGCTCACCTGATATAATTATCTGTATCATAGCCTGATTAGAATGTGAACGTGAAGTATGTACTACTGTATAATATTAGAATGTGAACGTGAAGTATGTACTACTGTATCATTCCTGTCCTTGTCACATTGTATTCACAGTTGGCTGTAATTTATTGAAATGGAAAAAGCTTTTCCTTTCCTCGTGAATGACACAAGTAAACACATTTCCTGTCTTCATTTGAGATGTCATTGCTGGACCTTGTTCCATATCAAAAAAACAACAGGGATCCATTATTGATATCTGGCAGCTAAAGTTGCATCACCTTGAGAGTTCCGAAGGTGAAAAACAACATAGCGCAATTGGGTGTTTTTTATTTCTTTATTTATTTCCATTTCCCTCTAGTGAGATGTCACTTCAAAAACAACCCGACCAAGGACTGTTATTATGCTGGGAGAATGTCAGCCAGTTACAATAGGCTGCTTAATGAGGTAGTGTGGCAAACTTTCAGGCAGGCCATAATATGAATTATTTGTCATTGTGTGTGTGTGTGTGTGTGCGCCCACGCGCGTGTGCGTGCGCGCGTGCGTGTGTATGTGCGCGTGCGTGTGTATGTGTGTGTGCGCGCGTACGTGTGCATTTGCGCGCGTGTGCGTGCGCGCATGCGTGTGTGCGTTTGCGCGTGTGTGTGTGTGTGTGCGCGTGTCTTTGGAAAGGACCCAGTGCAAAGCGGGATGAAGGTAGGCCTTGATGGAGAGATGTGGCACTAGCCTGGGGGCTGGCTCCACTGTGAGGGTAGTTAGCTCGCTGCACACGCCATCATTAGGGACTAGGGCACTTGTGCTGGGAAGGTGACACACATTGAGACAGAAGCACATACACATAATACCTGTATCTATACCTCACCTCTTCTGTCTAGCTCTCTCCCTCTGTCTAGGCCTCTCTCTCTCTCTCTGTCTGTCTCTCAAGTGAGTTCTTCCCTGTAATCACTGAGACCACAGTCTTCACACAAAGCACTATTTAGTTGGAATGATAGATCCGTCTCTGATCTTCTCAATAACAAATGAATTAAACAATGACCAGTCTGCAGGGTGAATCCTATAGCCAACTTGAAAGGTGCAATTAATAAGAGTCTACTGTCTGAGAGCACAAAATGACCAAAATATATCGGCAGATATGCACATCTGAGGGCCCTAAGCAGGATAAGTTTGGGTGTATTTATATTACAATTATTTTAAGCAGAGATAGCCATGAATGGGCTCTTTGGATTCACAAGAGTGTCCGCTTTGCTGCCATACTCAATTTCTACAATTCCATGACTGTGTAAGCACCACAGTGTGCAGAAATATGGAAAGGAAAAAAAGGCGAGAATAACATAATTCTTTTCACTGCATGCTGTGTCTTTGGGACCCTGGAGCTCTTAAACCCTATACCTACTGTATGTAGCTGATTATGCCAGCCGTGGCTGTAAAGACTCCTGTGGTTCTAATGAGTCCAATTTCATCTTTTATATTTTGTACCGCTTGTCTGTACTTTTGAATTGGACAACTTTTACCTTTACCATATTATTATTACTCTGTAAGCACTTTGAATCATTGCAGGAAATGTGTGATGAAAATAATTACGGTCATATTCAAGCCATACGCCATGTGGGGCACTGAGCACGACACAACAGGCTACCATTTAAAGCCACTTACATCCAGCCTCCATGCCTCTTTGGGTAAGTTATGTGGGCAACAGGAACAAAATTACCCTTTATAATAAGAGGGAAATTATTTCTATGAAATAATTTAGAAGAGGGCTGCAGCTTGATAACAGCAAGTCTAAAGGTGAGCCCTGGATGCATAATGATCGCTTTGTGTTAGTTGCCTGAGTTTTGGAGATATCGGTCGCAGTTTCTGCCTTCTCTCCAATAAAATGGAACTGAATGGCACTTGGCTTGTGGTGCTCGAAGCACCAAAACAATACATTTGAAAAACTCAACAGCAATGTCTCTTTCCAGAAATCATGACCCGGTTACTCAAGATAATCCACAGACCTTGTTATGAGCAGTTTCATGTAGGAACTATTTTCTTTTGACCGAACTACACCCGCCAGCTGCTAGCTAGTTCCTACAAAAGAAAATAGTTCTTAAAAAGTTCCTAAATCTGTTTAGATTTTTTATCTAATGTATGGTTCTCACCCTGGAGGTCGGGACCCCCCAAGCGCCGCAAGTTTTGTTTGTTTGTTGTTTTTTAGGTCGAGAGATCATTTATGGGACGTGGGGGGACAGTTCTATTTATTATCGTGTCTATTTTTGTTAAAAAAAAAAAAAAAAAATCTTGTGAAGTACTGAATTGTTTTAAACCTCTAGTCATCTGCTGAAAATGTACTAAATCATTTGTGTTTGTTATGTTCACCACTTTCACCACTCTGCATAATGCAGCCTGCGACAGGGGATCACAATAAGGCATCACTTAATTTTAAGGGGTCACATAGCAAAAAGGTTGTGGAGCACCCTATAGTCTACAGTACTTCATACTGTACAGCTTTATATGTTGTTCCCACATAACTGCTGTCAGGGTCCAACTTCGTGACCCTGCCAGTGAGCCGGGCTTTGCTTTCACACTGTGAAAAGTGGTGGAGCAATGCACTGGGGACGATTGCAAGGATGAGGAAGCCTCCAGCAGACCCGTGATGCTGACAGTTGAGTGCTGGAAAAAGACTAGTGTATTCTGGTCTGAATTGTGGAAATTTCAGTCTGATGGAACGTCGCTCTACCGCCTGTTGTTCCTTCTTCCCCTCTAGCTGATCGCGCTTTCATTGTCCCTCTTATCGTAATCTATTGTAGTGCAATACACACAATAATGGATCCAAAAATATTTCTGATTAAAGATGGCCTTGTTGCCGGCATGCCACGGGACACTCCTGCAGGAAAAGCATTGTGTACCAAATTGTACCAAAATTGTCTCTTGTGTGTGGTAGCCCCTATTTATTTCTGAGATAAAACAGACTCTTTCAAATGGCAGAAGAGAGAAAATCTCTCAAAATCTCCACCTTTCATGTGCAGCATTTGTTCTTCAAGGTTAGAGGACATTTGTTACTGAATAAGGAGTGGGATAATTTCCCCAACAATTAGCTTTGTAAGAGAAGCATATCTTTAGTCCACAGTAATTCATACTTCCTAATTCAAACACAAATCAATGGGATGTATGAAGAATTTTGAAAATAAGTAAAGAATCACAATATGAGAAAAGATAAAGTCAGAGCTCTTGAGCGTCAAAAGCTGAAAACAACAGAATGACTAATTCTTCTAAGAAAAGTGGGTAAAGCCTAAACAATAAAAAGTATAAGAAATACTTTACTGACTCAGACATTCATTTCTCCCCAACAATGGAACAGAGAGCGACCTCTTTTTTACGCATTGTTGTTACTGGAAAACAGAAAAAAATGTAGCATGAAAAACATTTTTAATTTTTCAAGTTCCATGCAGTCAACTGAAATGTTCTAACCATTTTTTCAATAACACAAATAACAAATAAAAAAAAATTAACAAATTATTATTATTATTGTTATTATTATCTCTGCCAGGAGATTATGTGATCGGTCACGTGTGTGTGTCCGTCTGTCTGTCTGTCTGTTCCCTGTTGCTCTGTATAGATGGACCAAAGTGGTAGGCACATTTCATTCCTAGTTTCATGCATAATAATGCATCATATTTCGTAATAAAATACTCATACAATATAAAAAAAAAAGGTTGTTTGAAACCCTGGAAATTCCTCATAAAATATTGTCAAAATTTTCAACATGTATGATAAGTGTATTTATGTGAATTATTATGACACTCCCCAGAGGAAGGGACAACATAGGCCAATTGTAATTCCCAGAAAATGGCCGGAGAAAAGCGGAGAAAAAATTAAGGAGTAAACTCATGACAGATTTATATGTAATTGATGATGTGTTAGTTTATGATGTACAGTATATTGTTTGTCTTTTCTCCTTTTCTCGGGGAGGGGGTATGTCACGTAGACCGTATCCCTTTAGCTCAGATATGATGTGTATTATGTTTTCTGGCTGATTTGTACATTGAATGAGGCTTGTCTATTGTGGGGTGTGCTGACGTATAAGTGACTCTCAGTACGTGCCTGACCCCTCCCATCCTGTTGGACTACTTCCGCTTTGAGAACGTCAGCGGTCAGGGCGGAGAGCTGCAGGACAGCCCGACATGATTTTGGAGTTGACCTTTTTGGTGTAGTGCACACACTGCTTTTGTTTGCAGTCCCATTTTCATGGGGCGCCATTAACCAGTGAGGCCTGGCTTGGTTTCCCTCACATACAGCCGATCGTCTGAGCTGGTCCAGGGATGGGACCTCATCTGCTAGCCTTGAAGTGAGCTACCTACCAGAGCGGGTAACCTACCGTTGCCAGGTGTAATGTATTTAAGCCATATTTCAACAATCATCAGCCTGCCCTTCCTGTAACCTTTGTTCCATTTTCATGTTACGAATATTGGTATAGTATACCTCTAGACGAGTTTACTAAGGAGACTGAGACCAGTCCATGACACAAGTGAGACTACTGTTACAGCAATCTGGGAACCCATCTGTTAAACAAAACAAAAATTCTTGAACCTCTTGGGGCCCCGTTTCAATGTGGTGCAACAGGAACTCAAGAGGCGCGGTCGGCAGCGGAAGAAAATCCCTGACACACGTTCACTTCATTTTGATCGGGTAAAGCGCAGCATGCGCGCGAGCGCTGTTGCACCCCTTTTGACGGAGCCTGCCGGCAGATTTTCGATGCAAGTCGAAAGTCTGTCTCGAGAGATTACTGTTACAGAGACCTTCACTGGTACAATCTTCAGAGGCCATTGCCAAACACTGCTACCAAAGTAGGGAAACATCCTGTCAGTGAAAGTGTGTGTGAAGGTCTGTGTGTTAGTATCAGGACCAGAGAATGACAGCTTTCCTCTGTTCCAGTCCAGACTCATTCTGATCCTCTTGAGCTTCTTCTTCTTCATTGGGAGATACGTGTTTGGACCTGATGGGGTGCCTACAATGTATTTACCATCTACGAACCATATTCCACATAATCCAGACTCTATGACTCCCTTCCTCTGGACAGACTCTGATACCACACCCAGAAACCAGTGTGGGCTGTCTCCCACCTCAACATCCCAGCTGTGAGTTCCTGAGTTAAAGCCCTCAGAGCCCAGGACAGACCCGTAGTATTCAAACCTCTCTGGATTGTTAGGAAGCTGCTGCCTCTCTCCACCTCTCAAACTGGTCAGATCTTCAGACAGGGTGAGTGTTTCATGGGCAGTGTTTGTGTCCAGAATCACAGGACTGTAGGATACCATCTCCTTCATCTTGTCCCAGACTGTGAAGCTCAGGTTGCCCAGGTGTTTGGCCTCGTCTATCAGAGCTCCTGAGACCAGTGGTTGATCCTCAAGCAGGGGGTGCTGGCCTCTTTCTACTACAGCCTTGTAGAAGGCCTTTATTGTCTGGACCGAGACGTCTTCAGCTCTCGGCACCTTCTCGACTCTGACTTTGTCTGAAAGAGCTACTATCTCTCTGCTCAGACCCTCAATCTTCTCTTTCATTGTCTGACTCTTCTGTTCCTCTTCCTCCCTCAGTGCAGCAATCCTGGCCTCCTCTTCATCTTGTAGAAACTGGTGAAGCTTCTTAAACTTCTCCTTAATCTGCCTCTCTGTGCGTTTGGCCTGGACCTTAATGTATTCTGTTTGATCACAGTTTCCTTTCACTTTATAAAATAGCTGCAGTTTCTCCTTTAAGGGCTCCAGTGATTTCTGGAGTTCCTCCTTGTGATGCCATGCAGCTTCATCAATGGGTCTGAATCTGTGGATGGTGTGTGTTTCTGAATCTCGACAGACGAGACACACTGGCTGCTGATGGTCCAGACAGAAGAGTTTGAGTTTCTCAGAGTGCAGACTGCAGAGAACAGATCCTACTGAAGCTCTCTGATCTCTCTCCAGTAAGAACGCCTCACTCAGATTCTTCAACGCCAAATTAGGAGGTGGTTCACTCTGTGAAGAATATCTACAGAATGGACAGTCATGTATTAGTCTCCCTGTCCACCAGCTCTGCAGACAGTCTTTACAGAAGCTGTGGCCACATGACAGGAGCACAGGATGTTTAATGATGTCACGGCAGACAGGACACGAGAGATCCTCCTCTGATCTAGAAGCCATTTTGTCTCAGTGAAGCTGAAAACGAACCAGAGATGATAAATGATAGTGTTTGAGAGAATGTTTGGATTTTTATATGACTCATTACTTATGACATCACTGATGACATCATTCATTGACATCACAATTGCTTGAGCGACATCACTGATGATATCATCATCAAGTCTCGAGTGACACAACCAATCATCATCATCATCATCAGTATAGATGGTTTTCACCAGCTGCAACCCCACAGCACTTCCTTTTTCTCAGCTTCTTCTTCTGTGTTTTATGGCGGTTGGCATCCTTAAATGTTGCATTACCGCCACCTGAATTGTATCAGCTTCACAGTGCTAACTATTGACAGTGTCCACTTTCTCATCTATTCAGGGGAAAACACTGACATAGCCTACTTCTATTTCAATTTTTTATTTTTGCTATGTAAACGTTTAAATGTAAAGATAGGCCTATGCGTGCAATAACGTACTGATAGTCAGCTTACTCTGTAACATGTAGCTTTTATTAGCCTCTCAGGCTAGCTCCGGGACGCAATCTTTTTTTTCCCATGATGGCGAAGGCATGACCCGCCCCTCTCTGCCTCTAATTGGCTGACTGCACTCGGCTGCTCTCGCCTGCTTCCCAGGCGAGCCAGAAGTCATCTCAAACGAGCCTAATTATAGCCTATACTTTCATTTAATGTCACGATGCTGCGGGGGGAAGTAGGCTACTTCATAGCTTAACTATGAAAATAGTGTCGGCTGTTTATCTCCCTTTCTGCTGCAGCATGTTGAAGAAATAAATGTTCAGTTTGAACAACACCCATTCTGGTCATTATAGAGCAAGATGATCGCTTCCACTACCAGGGTCGCCCAGAGAGATGGCAGTGCCCCTGGAAGGGTCCAGCCACTATGCCCCCCCCCTCACCCGTAGCGCTTTACTCATATCAACGCTGCAGCTTTCGGAGCTGACTGAAAAAAGTTTGTTAACAGATTATTATTTGGGTCTAAAGCCCTTGCCTGCTCCCGCTTTTTTTTATGCCTTGCGATTTTGGCATCCTGACTTTTGTTTTGCTCCTGGCATTTTGTTGCCCCTTTCGGAACTGCTAACCGCTAACGCTACGCAGTCCCTTATTAGTACACCGCCGAAATAGCCACCACAGGTCGCTCCGTCTATTAAATCTTTCAAACTACTCGATAAAGTTTCGCAAATTAAATTTCAAATGTACTTACGGAGCGAAAAGGGTTGTGTGAACCTCGGCGCATGGTGTTGAAACAATAGCGCCACTAATAAACATGTTTAATCCCTCACTGAAACCCGGGTGTCATTTCCCCAAAATGAATCAGCGACAAACACTCGTCTTCTTCTGCGCTGCTGGGGCCGGAAGTGATAGCGAGCGCTATGACAGCAGCGCAGAAGAAGACGAGTGTTTGTCGCTAGATGCCTTGCGGCACATTGCTGCCTCTCACTGTACTGGTCGGATGGGGGATTACATCAGAATGGCACTATTTTCCACAGGAGCACTCCTGCCCAAGCATGCCTTGTTACTGCTGCTGTGTTTTGTGTATTTGTTCGACTCCTTGCAAAAAAATAAAATAAATAAAAATAAAAATAAAAAAACTTCCTCCTCCCGATTGGCTCGTGCTATTCACCTTATGTTCAGACCTTACAGTGGGCCAAATTCTTCCGGGTCCGTCTAACACTTCCGGCGGTCACGGCGCCAAATATGAAAGAACGTCATGAAGAAGAGAGTTGTTTTTGTAGCGGACAGCGCAGGGTGTAAAACAAAAACGTAGCCTACTACTTTGAGCTCGGTACACAGCAAGCAAGCGAGTATCCACTGTTAGCCAGGTCAGATAACGTTATCGTCGACAATGACGAGCACTTTCTTGTAAAACATAGCTGGACTCCAACAAAGAAAGCTTCAGAAGGTTTTCTCTCCTCCGAGCGCAGCTCGAGCCACTTACGTCTATAAGACCCGCACACGTTAAAGGTCCCATTCCGTGCAAAAGCTGTTTTTACTTGTAAATGCATATATACTGCTGTCAGCCCTCCCTGTAATGAGTGATCACAAGCTCAGAACTGCCACAGTTGGATTTGTCCCTATCCAGCTTCCCCCTGCAGTCTCCTCCAAGCCACAGCCCCAAACACTTCGTTTGCCCAGAGGGGGATTTGGGACGTCACGAGCTTCCTCACGCATACTGCGCGGGTCTCTCTCACACAAGCTACCTGCACCATTTTGTCTATAGCCACAAAATTAACATTTCTAGCTGGAGCGACGCCAACTGTACGTGATCCAGCAACTGCAGAGGTACATTCGGTAAGTCTAGGCATTTTGAGATGTCCTCTTTAGCGTAGTAACCGTTAAGTTAACGATAACTCGCAACCTAGCATGCTGGTCCACAGACGCTAATCTGATTGGCCGCTGGGAGCCTGGGGCGGGCTCTCCCTCAGCGGCCAATGGGAACTGTTAGTTCTGAATATATTATAGAAACAGGCCATTCTTGGGAAGCGACGAGATGAGGAAGTGAGAACTCCGTCACAACAAACGGGGTTGCTATATTTTCGACAAATTAATCCAGAATCATGTTTTGGAACCCGGAAGAAGGATTTTGGCACGGGTAGACGCTGGCGCGTTCGTTGAAAGAGAAAGCGGAGAATCTTGTTTTGGGGAAAAGAGAGGACAGTAATGGGCAAGAAGCACAAAAAGCACAAGTTGGGAAACAAAGGTGGAGGGAAAGGAATGGAAGCCTGTTCTCTGAATGATAGTGGTTCTCTGGATCTGAATGATAGTGGTGGGCCTCTTCGTTATGCCCCTGTTAGTAGTGAGGAGGAAGAGTCGAATGGAGGAGAGAGAGGTAGTGGTAGCGACAACGAGAGCGAGGAAATGGCGGTGGTAGAAGCTGAGAGTGAAGGGTTGGAGGGAAAGATAAAGGAAATAAAACAGAAGGAATTGAGCGATGAGTCTGTGAGGAGAAAGGAATCTTTTCTTGTGGGAATGGTGTCTGTGACATGGGCAGACGGGATCTTTAAGGATCCACATGTTGTAGGAAGGTTTATTGAAAAGAAAGTTGGAGTTGTGAGATCAGTTAAGATTACTAAAAGTGGTATGGTGGTGATTGAGTGTATGTCTGAGAGTCAGAGGAGAAAAGTGTTGGAGATTGTTAAGGTTGATGAGCTGGAACAGAATGAACGTGTGAAGTGTTTCCCATTGGGAGTAGAAAAGAGAAGAAAAGGTGTGGTAAGTCAAGTGCCGTTGTCAGTGGATGCTAATACTTTTTTGGAGGTGGAAGGTGTGTATGAAGCAAGGAGAATGTCGAGATTTCGGGAAGGAAAGAGAGAAGAGAGTAATTGTGTGTTTAACCTTTGAAGGGGAATTGTCATCGCTAGTGTATAGTGATTATGTTTGTTACAGGGTGAGGCCCTTTGAGAGAGCGCTGTGCTATTGTGCTATTGCTGTCAGGAGTATGGACATGTGGCATCAGTGTGTACTAGGGAGAGAATATGTAGGAGATGTGGGAAGGAGGATTGTGGAGTAGCACTTTATGGAAGTGTTATGGAAAGTTGCAGTGTGGGGAAGGAACAGCTCAGGTGTTTGCATTGTGAGGGGAATCATGATGCGGGGTCTGTGGATTGTCCGCGAAGAAAGAAGGAAAGCGAGGTAAACAAAATCAGAGAAGAACGGGGGACGTCATATGCTGAGGCTGTTAAAAGGTGGAAAGGGGAAAGAAACGAGGGCAGGGTGATTGCACAAAGGGAGCCGGAAAAGGAAAGAGCAGTCAGTAATGTTATCTGTATGGACAAGAAGCGATTCCTGGCATTCATCGCCATGGTGTTAAACTGTGCTGCTAGTATGACTGGGAAGATGGAGAGGACTGAAATGGTGGTTGACGCTGCAAAGAGATTTCTGGATGTGGGTGATGTATCTGGAGCAGAGATAGATAAAATACTGAGAGATGCGTTTGTGCAAACTCAGGCGTCTGCATCTGGAAAGTAATTATGAATCGGAGTACTTTGGGTGGATATGGATATGGAGTTATTTTGTTTATTTTAGTTCAATTAAGATCAGTTTAGGTTTAGTTCAGTAGATGGCGGTAATGCAACATTTTGGATGCCAACCGCCGTAAAACCAAACAGAAGAAGAAGAAGAAGAATCATGTTTTATGGACCAGAGACACACGTTTTTAAGAGGTTACAGCTGCACGAATTGGGACCTTTAACGTAATTCCCGGGAATGCGAGAATTAACGAGCCAGTTACATGGCATTGCATTCTTAGACATTGCCGTTTGCTTTTATTTGGTATGTTACATACAATTGGCTAAAGTATTAGTTAATTCAGAGTTAGATTATATTGGAGCAGCCAGCCATTTTTTTTCCCTCTTTTTTTTGCCGGAAGTCGTAGGACGGCCACAGAACCGGGTCAAATGGGCGTGGCTACATCATAGCTGCTGACTGCACTATATGTCAGATCCGCGTGATTTCTATTCGCACATAGGTTATGCAACAACCACGCAGCAGTCAAGCGCCGGGATTGGCCAGGCGCCCATGCTCACGGTGAGACTGACAAGGTGAAGGCCACAACAGACTCGTCCGCCTCATATAAAGCTTAATAACAACTGATTCACTTGGACTTGTCTATTCATAGTATTCCCATGATGTCACATGCATTTCTGACCAATATGGCACTTTACACTACACACAGCTCATTGGCTGTGTGTGTAATTAGATTGTAATCACCTGTTAATTGATTACAATCAGACCAAGATGTCTGTGTGGTGATGTCACAAAATACTATCAATAAACCACTGGTCTACTTGTTGCTGTGAGTTTTGTATTGTTGTGCTAACATTCTGGTATGATAAACATGGACCTGGAACCATTCTGCCTATGTTTGAATCTGGTTTTCTATTTTGACACTTATGAGCACTCAGTGCAGACTCAGAGTAGTTAACTGTTTCTTTAATGATTAATACATGTCAGTTCGTGAATATATTAGTTAATCATTAGATAGTTGCTGATTAGTCGGTCAATTCCTGAATAGAGTGGTTAATGATTAGTAAATGTGAAAATAATAATATTAATAATTGAAAACAAAATATTAAAAAAATATATATATACCCCCCCACCACCACCATATCAATTGGGTTAGGGTATGGTCGTGGTAAAGAAAACCCTAATCTTAAGCACATCTATTTGACTTGCTGCATGTTCTGTGTGTTTGAGCTGGGCTGTAGTCCAGTGGTGAAAGACCATGCCTTCCAACCCAAAGGTTTGTGGTTTGAATCCCGGTACGGACACTAAAACCTTTTCAAGTCTTTCATTGGGAAAGCCATAACAAAACCGCCTAGAGATCCATTGTAAGTTACCTAGGTTGATGGTCTAGGGGATAAGTCGGTCATCTTAACAACCGCGTTTTATGCGGAGAAGTGCAGGTTCGATTCCTGCAGGGGATTTGAAGTCGTCTCCCCACCCCTCCCTCCTCATCCGCCTCCTTCCTATTAGTTAATCATTAGATAGTTGCTGATTAGTCGGTCAATTCCTGAATAGAGTGGTTAATGATTAGTAAATGTGAAAATAATAATTGAAAACAAAATATTAAAAAATATATATATACCCCCCCCCCCCCCACCACCACCACCACCATATCAATTGGGTTAGGGTATGGTCGTGGTTAAGAAAACCCTAATCTTAACCACATCTATTTGACTTGCTGCATGTTCTGTGTGTTTGAGCTGGGCTGTAGTCCAGTGGTGAAAGACCATGCCTTCCAACCCAAAGGTTTGTGGTTTGAATCCCGGTACGGACACTAAAACCTTTTCAAGTCTTTCATTGGGAAAGCCATAACAAAACTGCCTAGAGATCCATTGTAGGTTACCTAGCTGATGGTCTAGGGGTTAAGGCGATCACCTTAACAGCCGCATTGTATGCGGAGAAGTGCAGGTTTGATTCCTGCAGGGGATTTGAAGTCGTCTCCCCACCCCTCCCTCCTCCTCCCCGTCCCCCCCACCCCCCCCTCCTCCTCCCCTCCCCACCCCTCCCTCCTCCTCCCCCCCCCATCTCCCACCCCTCCTCCTCCCCATCCCCCCCTCCCTCCTCCCCCCCCCCCCCCCTCCTCCCCCATCCCCCATCCCCCCCTCCCTCCTCTGCCATCTCCCGGCCTCCTTCCTTCACCGTGTTCTCACTCAACCACTCTCACCATCTCTGCAGGGACTGTGCCCGCTCCCCTCTCTCCTCTGCGGGTCAGTCCCTGCAGAGATGGTAGTAGAGTGGTTGAGTGCGAACAGGGTGAGAGGAAGGAGGCCGGGAGATACATAGAGAGATGGCAGAGGAGGGAATTTTGTTGGAGGAAGGGAGTTACAGGGTGGAAGGACAGGGGCTAGAGGAGAGGTCAGACAGTGGGATGGGTGGACAGGAGGGGAGGTCAGACAGTTGGGATGGTGGTGGACTGGTTGTCCGCTCTCTTGCCTTTCCCTTCCTGCTCTCTCCTGCCTTGCCTGCCTTAAAAGTCCTCTCCCCTGCCTTGTCCTCTCCTGCCTTGAAGTCCTCTCTCCCTGTCCTCTCTCTCCTGCCTCTCTCCCTGTCCATTCTCTCTCTCCTGCCTTGTCCGCTCCCTCTCTCTTCTCTCTCCTGCCTTGTCCTCTCTCTCCTGCCTTGAAGTCCTCTCTCCTGCCTTGTCCTCTCTCCCTGTCCTCTCTCTCTCCTGCCTCTGTCCATTCTCTCTCTCTCCTGCCTTGTCCTCTCTCTCCTGCCTCTCTGTCCATTCTCTCTCTCTCCTGCCGTGTTCTCTCTCTCCTGCCTCTCTCCCTGTCCATTCTCTCTCCTGCCTTGTCCTCTCTCCCTGTCCTCTCTCTTGTCCTCTCTCTCCTGCCTCTCTCCCTGTCCATTCTCTCTCCTCTGCCTCTCTCTCTCCTGCCTTGTCCTCTCTCTCACCCCCCACAATGGATCTCTAGGCAGTTTTGTTATGGCTTTCCCCAACAAACGACTCGAAAAGGTTTTATTGTCCTTAATAAACAGATCACTATTCAAAACTTGCCAAGACAAGACAAAACTGAAATAAACCAAACACATACAGTAGGCTAAGCCCCTGCAAATGGGTCCAGTTACAGTATGTAGGCAGCAGTCCTGGTGCCTTCCCCTGTCAGAAGCAGGGACATGAATCCCCCATTGAAGGATGCAGCCCCTCCTATGCAGAGACAAACATAATTAGTTTTCAATTAACCACACAATACAACAAGAGTCCCCTTCAACACAACTATTATTACATTGACTTTCCCATACGTCATCATTTATAATGACTCCAAGTAGTTTAACCCCTCAAAAATTGGTTTTACAGTTTTTCACAATTGTTTAAACACATTAGACACAATGTGCACAACCTGAAACTGAACATGCAAAGGCATAATTCTACTGATAAAGCATTCATATAGTGTTTTCCATTCTGCACACCAGTGTTCAATGGGTGCTTAGAAATGTCTACTCATATGATGTGTGTTTGTCATTTGAAAAGAAAATACCATTTAGTGAAGAGTTAACACTGTTTTGAGGGCAAAGTGTGCTTTGCAAGAGAAGTGTAGGATTTTGCATTTTGTGTGTGAGTTTTGAGATTTGTGTTTCGGGTTTTGAGAAAGTGAGGTAGTCTATCAGGAAATGTGTTTAAGCAATTGTGAAAAACTGTAATCAATTAAACCCCCCTACTGAATCACACTTGGCATGTTCCACTGCTCCCCGTCTACAAGTGAGGTTGGACCATGGGTTGGACCCATCTGCCTCCGTTTCGCCTCCTCAGTCCAGACCAGGAAACTGAGAACTGAAAAGAGGTGAGAAAACACATGGGGGTACAAACATTTTGCACAATGTTTCCCAATAAAGTCATTAGCTAATAAAATGTCTCTGTGTTGTTATTTAACTGTTTGAAGGGATTTTACAACGTGAGAGATTGCAGGATTACGTGGACACAGCACACGGAGTGTTAACTATCGCCCAGGCAGGAAGGCTTCCCCGCAGACAACAAATGTAAGAAATCGGCAATTAAAGTTTTTTTTGTACTGCCGAGCAAAAGGTAGGCAGGAAATCTACTGCTGCACTACCCGGGTGCCCAATTTCATGTCAACCGTGTGTACCGGTGTCAAAGTCACCAGACATGCCAATGAGAGCCAGTGGAGTGATGGAGACGTGGAGGGGGGAGGGAAGGAGGGGCCTGTTGGTCACAGAAATCCACCTGTAACCCGGGGCGCCTACCTTGTGCTTCTCTTAAGTAAAGAGTTTGAGTGGAGTCCCACCTCGTTCTTTTTGTTCTCCCCGACAAACAACGCGGCCATGTGGGCCGGCAGAACGTTCTCCAGCAGCAGGTCGTTCAGGTTCTCCCTGGTCTCGATCTCGTCCTGATCCGTGTGGTTCTTGTTCTTCAGCAGTCGGAAGCACGACTCGTTCTAGCAGAGAGAGACGGGTGGTGAGGATGAGGGAGGTGCTTTTTCTTCTTCTTCTAAATATATATATATATATATATATATATATATATATATATATATATATATATATAAAAGTATATATGAAGAGTTCATTTGCAAAAACAGGTATCTCCGTTTGGATTTTTTATCATTTTATTTTATATATTGATGTATTGATACTGTAATTATTTATTATTATTATTTTATTTTTGGGAAATGTTTATTATCAATCATAACTAAAACATATTCATCTGATAATTTCCACATAAATCAACTCAATGTTTTCTATGTGCACTCCAGGGAGTATCAAACAGATGTTGTTTGTTCATTTTAAGAATGGCGTTTACCTGTTTTTTCAAATGAACTCTTCATATATATATTATATATATACTTTTTTTATATATATATATTTATATATAGAGGTTGGAGAGGTTTGCACTCAATTTGAGAAATTATTTTGAGAAAACTTGTTATTTCAAGGCAAAATGACAAACTCCAGCATAGCATAAGACGCAAGAAGCTACTTGTTACATAGTCAAAGCCACATCACTGGCAGCTCTTACTCTAGGTAAAAGAGAGGAGGGCCATGAAGGAGGGATGTAAGAAAGGTTAGGAACCAAAGGTCACACATCTGCCATCCAGGTACTTGCGAGGCACCGTTAACTCTATAGGGATGCTATCAGTCTGTCTTTATGCCTGTGAGCAATACAAAGTTATTCATGTGTGTGTGTGTCTCTGAGAAATAAGGGATAAAAACGGGGAGGGAAATGGGGTGAGGAGCATTCTCCTTACCTGTTGTGAGATGATGAGCATAGTGACCAGGAACAGGGTGATATATATGCAGCTCATCACCTGGGGGTGTTTAACCAGGCCAAGCTCATTCAGGACAGATGCATCGTTAATGCTGTAGCACAAAGGGGAATTCATGGTTGGACCTCAGTTTCATTTGAAATGTTTCACCTATTCATACATGGTCATTTTAGGGATGCAGGAATAATTAGGGTTAATAATTGTAACATTGTTTGTTCGTTTGTCTCTGTGTCTTTGACCCTGGTTGTCTAATGATGTTGGTATCAAGGTATTTAACACGTTGACTGCCAATGACGTATTAATCCGTCAAAAATAATCCAACGGTTGACTGCAAAAAAATGATTTTTTTTTTTTGACCGTGGGATGTGCATCTAACCCTTTTACATCTCTTATATAATTATTGGAGCCACCGAACGTTTACAACCCATTCCACCGACCCACTAAGTGGCGACAGTGCTCTCCTGACTAGAGGAAGGCAAGCAAAAAGCAGCCATTCTCATGAAAATGGATGGGGGAAAACGCTTTCGTTTTCGCGCTGATTGCTGGCGATGCGGGATTGCAAATTTGCATAATAGATTACAGGTGGAACACACTTTGAAACACGCAGCATAAATATGACCAGAATCGCAAAAGCTTCTCTCAACCAAAACTCCAAGAAGCGAGCGAGTCCATCCAGACTTCCTCAAACAGCGGCCGCGCAGACAGGCAGCAGCAGCAGCAAAGCAGTGAGACTGGTGACAAGCTTGTGACGGCCGCTGCAGCCAAGAAGAACGCCCACGGAGGGAGGAGTTGGAAGCAGAGCGGGGTTTCCTGCTGTTATGGAGGAAATTACTGTTCAAAACTATTGTTTAGATGTCTGACGTCTTACTGATGCCAAAAATGAATGGTTAAAGTGACTGTTCTATCGAATTTCACAAAAAGCCGTTTATCTCTGAATAATTTTTCTGACGCTGAAACCATGCTGTATTCAACTGCTAATGCTTACATAACTACTAACTCTACAAACTAACTCTTTTAGACAGAGAAAGCACACATTCTATTAGTTCTTTTGAGATATTGTGTGTTCACAAAATCTTAGCAGAAAAGAATCCTCGGGTCTTGAAAGATGAGCCAGAATCCTCAAAAAAACCCTCTGGCAGAAGCTAACTACAGTAAAAAAAAAACGTCTGGCAGTGAATGTGTTAAGATGATCATCATACTATGGTGGTCACTGTAAGTGGTTCTGATAAGATCTCACCACCTCTGAAATACTTCATGAGACTGAACTAGACGATGCATGAAATCTAAGTGACTAGAGTGAGTGACTAGTGTTCAATTATGACTCATATCCTGTAATGCATGAGCACCCCCTCCCCCCTCACAGTACAATAAGACCATGTGACAGGATACAGGGTTGACATCCAGAGTTCAGTCCCACCTGTTGCAGTTCCAGTCGTGTGGATAGAGGATGCGTCCATAGGCCATGAAGAGCTCCTTCTTGCAGCCGAGGATGATGACGCAATGAGAGACAGGATGCAGCAGTAGACAGAGTACTGTGGGAGAGAAATGGGGGATGGGAGTTAGACCTGTGATAGTTAAAATATAGTTACAAGTTAGGAATAAATTGATGAAATAGTTGTAATGTATTTTCATTTTGTAAAATGCTTATAAAAATAGTTGTACTGGTTCAAACCAAACGGTACAGATATATTTAGAAACAGGAGAGATGGCATACCATCTCACTGGGACCAAAACGTAAAACAAATGCAAGTTTAAAGACAATATTTTTTCTATGTTTTTTTGTTGTGGGTCCAAGTGAAATGTTCTATGGTCTCTCCCGATTATAGCGTTAGCTGAACCGTTTGGTTCGACAAACTATTTTATAAGCATTTTACGAAATGTCTATGGGAAAATAAATGGCGGATGAAATTCTCTGGTACAATGTGGCATCCTTTCGTTCCTAACACATTACCAAGTCCATGTTAGGAAAGATATCCAGCATGATTTTTCCCCCCATTGAGATCTGATGTGTTTTCAAAGTGTTCCTTTAATTTTTTTGAGCAGTGTACGAGCAAGATTTTCAAACAGTCTAAATGTAATAACGATGCCTCACATCTTACCTTTAATAGTAGATGAGACCTGTCTTGATGATTGCAGTCTGTGTGCGGGCCGGGCAGATCAGGAAGAGAAATGAAACGGTGAGAAAACACACGGGGGTACGAACGTTTTGCACAGGGTTAGGGTTACACAATGTTTCCCAATAAAGTCATTAGCTAATAAAATGTCTCTGTGTTGTTATTTAACTGTTTGAAGGGATTTTACAACGTGAGAGATTGCAGGAGGATTACGTGGACACAGCACACAGAGTGTTAACTATCGCCCAGGCAGGAAGGCTTCCCCGCACGGCTGAGACGCTGCAGTGACATGGGCGACAGACTACAGTGAAGACACACATCTCCAACCCAAACAGTGCTCCACTTAACCACCACCTCTTGTGTAGCCCCCAAGGTGTAATGTATTTACAATATTTACAAACAAATACTAATTTCATCCAGGTAATGTTACTGTTTGGCATATTACTATTATAGGGCATGGGCTTCACCATGACAGTTCCACTTTAAGTTAAACATATTTCAAGTCATTATTGCTCGTCAATACACATTTCACCAGAGATTACTAAAAAAGAATAAAAATAATTGCCTCTTTGAGGTTGGTTCAATGTTCTTCTTCGGGAAAAGGGGCCTGAATTCTCCGTCCTGTGTATGGAATGGAAAAGGTAACAGTCAATCTGAGGACTGATTTACAGAGGTGAATACCAAACATGACAGGCCTTGCAGGGCAGGACTTACTCGCAGAACTGGAAGCAGATCGTACAGGGGTGGAGCCAGTAGATCCATGTCCTAGAAAGACGCTCATTTGCGTTGACATCACCTGCACAGTGCACAGACATGGCCAGACAAATGTCAATGGAAAGTATTTGAGAAGTTATTAAATGTTCAAATCCTATTTAATTTTAGAGTTGTGATCAGCAGCTCAGCAGGTCATTCTGTCGGTTGGCCGGTCCCCAACAATTTCACCACACTTAGGTTAAATTAGGCAAGGCAGTCGTGTCATGTGTGCGCGTGTGTTTGTGTTCATGTCAATTGATGGAAAAAGGGGGCAATGGGGGGGGGGGGCATATTTAATAACTGCAGGGTGGCAGAGTCGAGTGTACTGTAGTGTACCCTGATGAAGACTCTTTGAGTCGAAACGCGTTGGTATCCCCGTTTAGAATAAAGGATTTTTAATATTATTCAGAGTGCATCGGATGTCTTTCTCTGCTCCATTCAACACCTGGGGAACTTCCTGCAACCACACTGGACAGCTACCTCTTTTTTATCTTATAACTGAGAAGTAACTGCTGATTTTCTTCACACTATTCTAATTTCTTGAAATACTGTTTTGGGGGTTTTTCTGGAGCTGTAGGCCAAAATGATGAAAAATGACACAAATATAGGCTAGAGATATTTCACTTTGTGTGTAATGAATCTATAATCTATGAAAGTTTCACTTTTTGAAAGGAATTATGGAAAAAACTACCTTTTCCATGATATTCTAATTTTTTGGAAAGGATCTGTACATTGTAGCAGCTACTTCGCATTTGTGCTTGTTACTTGAATATGTCGGATTAAATGCAACACTGGCACTAATTGTTCCAATCACGTCTCGTTCCACATATCTGATGTGAAATCATTGCAAGTTCAACGCCATAACTTCATGTCCAATCAGAACTGTTCAATGTAGCCGAATGCCATGGTAATTTTGTTGGAATTACTGCACCCACTAATTTAGGGGTGCCAAATGAACACAGTACTATAATCAAATTCAAATGAACACAGTAGGCTACTATAATCAAATTCAAATGAACACAGTACTATAATCAAATTCAAATGAAGTACTGACCACAGACTGTAGAAAGAGATGTAATGCAGGATAGCCAAGCGAATGTGTTTGGATGGAGGTTTGACGCTAGGTTGGTTAATCAGAGGCAGAGCGGGGCGGGTATAGCCTTCGCATAGCCTTCGCCATCATCCGAAAAAAAAAATCGCCTCCGGGACAACAACGCTTCCTACCCAGCGTGTGCACGTCTTTCCGACAGGGGTGGTTGTTATGGGGGTTCCTCTGCCTTTCCGACATGCTGCCACTCCGAACGTTAACTTCCATTATTCGGACTGGCGGTCGTTCACCTTAGAAGCCGCAATGCCGACCTTAGGTTTAGGCGTGGGGGTGGGAGAGGTTAGGTTTTGGGTTAGGGTCTGGGGGAGGTTAGGTTTAGGCATGGGGGGAGGTTAGGTTTGGCGTGGGGGCTGGGAGAGGTTAGTGAAAAACGGGGAATATAGACCCCCTTTCTGAGTGCCGATATTTCGGAGTGGCAGAACGTCGGAGTGGCAGCATGTAACCGTTGTTATGGCAACTATCAACAACAACAACAACTACTACAAGACATAAATACCGAAATAGGCTACCTTGTTAATGTGTCTGTCGGAGACACGGCCTAACGTTAACATTTAATATGAGCCGAATATCAGCCTGCGCTCAGCTATGTATACAGGAAGTAAACCGGATATTCAGGTGGGTTGTGACGGTTGTTAATGTTGTCAAGTTAAAACTGTCTATAGCCAGAGACTGTGTCACAGGAACAGTGACCAAAGTAAAATATTGGAACAAGACAAATAACAAAAAGTGATCAGAGAACATACGGATATTGACTAAGCGACGGACAGACACATTATTAGATAGAGGGCCCATTTCTTATTTTAGTTTGTTATTTTTCTTGAATTGTCATTAACCTGTTGTGAATCATTCTGCCAATTTCTATTTACTAAATCTACACAAGTTACCTGGTTGTCTGATATCCATCTATGGTTCCTACAGTCTATGTCTTTGAGCTCATTCCGGACCTAGAGTAGAGTGTAATTTCCAAGAGTGGGTTACACATACATACACACACACACACTCTCTCACACACACACACACACACACACACACACACACACACACACACACACACACACACACACACACACACACACACACACACACACACACACACACACACACACACACACACACACACACACACACACACACACACCTGCCTTTTACAGTTCTTACCCCAGTCAGTACCCCATTCTTCAATGCCACAGCCTTACCTCCAATCAATGTGAAGTCATGTGACCCAGGAGACACACACACACACACACACACACACACACACACACACACACACACACACACACACACACCAGGGTAAATTAACTTTTCTAAATTAGGGCTATTTTTGCCGCTGTGAAATATATTTCGGGGGAATTTTGGATCATTTCCAGGGCAATTTTATCAAATGTTGGGAGATACCTTAGTTGCACCTATGTAGCATGACAGACCAATCAATGACTCTTATCCAAGCATATTTTATTTCTAAAAGTTCATAAACAATCACAGTTAAAGATCCGCATTTCCTATCTAAAAAAAACTGTTGAATGTCTGGCATGTTATTAATGTACTTTGCAAAAACACGAGTGAACTAGCTGGCCAGCTAGCTTGTGCTGCCTGTCACTGAGGTAAATAACGCTAGTAGGAGGAGGGTTTGTAGGGATGCCTAGTTGGCTATTTTCGAGTCACGCTTTGCAAATACAAAATAATGTTAAAATACAGAATGTATTAAACCGTTTATTTTATGGGGGCATTTAAAAGCCCCAGTCACCCCAGTTCCAAGGGCAATTCTAGATTTTTTAGGGGCATTTTGCCCCTAGCCCCCGCTAATTTCCTACCCTGCACACACACATACACAGACACAGTGGAACGCCATCACCTTCACCTCCTCCTCCATCACCTCCTCCTCCATCACCTTCACCTCCTCCTCCATCACCTTCACCTCCTCCTCCATCACCTTCACCCACCTCCTCCATCACCTTCACCTCCTCCTCCATCACCTTCACCTCCTCCATCTCACTTTTCTTTCTCATTTCTCCACCTCTTCACATACTCGTCTGTGTCGTGCAAACTTATTATCACAAGTGATTTCCTCGCCATTCCTGTCCATAGAAGAGACAATTGCGGGTGAGAAAAAGCACTTTTCCCTCTGTTGTAGTTTGAGTCTTATGGACGTGACCTCGGAATCCTTTCGCATTTTTTCACAAACTCAAGTATCAAGTCTCAAGAAAGATCCATTGACGTAAATTGATCTTAAACCCTATGAAAAACAGCAAATAATAAAAGGCTTTGGCTTGGTATTCCAATCACCAAATCAACTGAAGGTCTTTTTACACCTATGAAATCTGTCCGTCATCAGGGAGAAGCTGCTCTCAAGGCTGAAAACACATCGGAGTCGACGTTCATATTTTCTTTTCACCACCGTCCACTACGGCCCTTTAATTGTGAGTGAAGTGGAACTCCAACCCAAAGAGCACCTTCAACCAATTCTTCCACACACACAAACCCGGCAGAAAACCTCATTGTAGAAGGCAACGTATCTCTATTAACTCATTGAATGCCATGGACGTCCTTCGACGTCCAATTAAATAGTGACGTAGAATGCCACGGACGTCCTTCGACGTCCAATGCGTTTTTTGACGGTGGGACGTCGATCAAAGCCTTCCGCAGCTCCTGTACAACTATAGTAGCTATTGGAGGTGTATAACCTATTTTACGGACTCATTAGGTGGCGACAGTGCTTGCTCGGTGCAGTCCAGATTAGAGACAGGTCCGAGAAACAGCCTAAAAGCCGTGGATCAAAGACAACCCGATGCATGCTCCCAGAGCCATTTGCTCTGTCGCGGGAGCTGACATTGGCTCCGAACAGGAGTCAATCCGCGCTCACAACTGAGCCCCTCTGTCCCTGTCTGTCTGTCTGTCTGTCTGTATAGTTTCTCCACCCGATTAGCAGACAGGAAAGCAGCCCCTGACGCCAAACCATTCAGCAATCCGGGTTGGCTCTTCCCTGCTGTGGCGCTGAGAGCCGACAGCAGCACACAAACGCAGGACTCCGAAAATATAATGGTTGCGTGAGGCTGTGTGCAGTGTGGGGAGGAGTTTACGGGGGGAGGGGGGGAGGGGGGTGGTGCACGCAGGGCATCACACAACAACTACGTCACTACATCAGAAAATATTATCTTCAGACTCAGTGAATGTGCTTGAAATGCTGCATTTCACAAAAGGCGGATTATCTCAGCTAATAATTTGAAAAGCCTGAAAACGCTGAAAACAACCTATCTTCTCCGGCTCATAACTAAAGAACGGAAAATGGTATCAATAAACTTTTTTTTGCTGATGATACAATAGAGCCAGCTCGTTCTTGTGCGTGTTCGGTGTTTACATAGTAATATCACACAATATTCTGTGGGCCTCGAGAAATCACTGAAAACGCTCTGAAAACTCTGGCACTGGGAGCATCCGTTCTCCAAAAGTGGCTGGCACTGAATGAGTTAATATGGAGATTGGAGATGTTTATGATGAGCTACAGCCATTTCCTTCAATTGGGGCCCATACCTTCCTACCTAGGTTATCAGGTCAGGGGTACATACCTTTTTTTTAAGGACATCCAAAACAATCTCTTTTTGTGTTTGTTTGTTGTAACCTAGGGGACATATTTGACGTTCTGCAGCCTTCTGCCTGCAGCAATGGCCTTCGACATTGTTCCGCCACGCCACACTCACATCAAAAGACGTAATTTCTTTTACTCAGGTGCACAAAGCCTTCTCTCCCCCTCGAAATGTATTAGAACCGCCATGGACGCTTCAATGTTACTCATCGCCAGTCTTAGCGGTATAGAGTTCAAGGGTATGGCCCACACAAATGCATTAAGAGAGTGCATACTGTATACATACATTCAAAGGGGACAAAGACGAGTCCCGTGTTTGCTTGATCACAACAGAACCCATCCCCCTGGTTGCGGTTACTGCTTGGCATTCAGTGGAGGATGTTCTATACGGTGTGGCGCCGTGGCGGCCATGTTCAAGTACAACATCAAGCTCGCGGCGTGCTGCAATTCAGCAACACTTTGATACTTTTCGGTGTTTTGCTCCGCTACTTTGTAGATTTAAAGCAAACCTCAAATGATGTGAGAAACTCATTGTGGTCTTGTCGATGCACGGAGAGTGAATCTATCAAATGTGACACAGAATTCTTGCAAAAGCTGTGGTTGATCCATAGAGAACATCGCGTTGAGTGGAGAACCCCCAAACGACACCGCTTGCGTTGACTACAATGTGATCCCCCTGTGCTGCAGAAACACAGAACTCTTCCCGCTACTGCTGATAGAATTCCACAGGAGGAATTGAAATGCTTCAAAGAGAGTATTTCATAGATGAAATGGCAAGAAAGGTACGTGCCTTAATAATGTCTCAAACTATATTTCAATAATGAAGACTACCTCCCCTAGCAACGCCTGATCAACCATCCCATTCATTGATTGCACGCCATTTTATTCATCTCTCTCCCCTCTGAGTCAACGCCCTATTCAGGTCATATCACACATTCATTGATATGTACGCCCCTTCATTCCTTGTCCATTCACAGTATTCCACGCTGGCCTGCTGGTCAATCACTTAACTGGAGAGTATATCAAATCCCATGTACCTACTGGTTGTAACTAACCTTGTCCTGTTACCCCTCAGTGCTGATCTCCGGTCAGGCACGTGCACACATAGACATGAAAGGGGGCTTGAGCCCCTGCCTTTTTTTCAGTCTGTAAAAAGTGCCCTGTTTTTCTAAACCGCCCCTGAAGGCACCAACCCAAAAACGCACGTGGCCACCCACTCCAGCAGTGCGCACTCCACTCAGCCAGAGCACCATGCAGACGGACAGCAGCAGCACAGGCGCACACAGTCTGACAGATATATCAGTCAGTCAACATGAATCAGGTATGTATGTTTGTCAAAGTCTCATCCTAAAATGAGATATTCCTCTAAATCTGGTTAAGATCGGAATATTTAAAATGAGTTATACCCCTAAATTGGCCTTCAAATTGCCTCAAATTTCCACCGCCGTCCGTAGGGCGGCGGCGGTAGTGCCCTTTTATGAATTTGAGCCCCTGCCCCCTAATGTTCTCTGCACGTCCCTGTCTCCAGTGATGCAGTTGTTTTGCCCCACCTCCTCCCCTGAACACCGCCAATGTCATGACTCCTGAAGAATTCCCTATGGGGGATTCTCTATCCTATAAATCACTGATGTCCTCCTCACGTCTCAGGAGATACGTCATCGTATCATGGAGTCATACGCCAAATCTAATTTGTTATTGTATCATTAAAGTTTATTGTACTCTCTTCTAGTCTCTCATGATTGAAATAAAACAATGAAATCAAAGTTGGAACTTATAGCATCACACACTTAAGAGCAAATCTGTTGTATGTATGGATGACTTCAGAACACTGCCAGTCACGCAGGCAGGCAGCCACAATATAAACACTTACAAACCCCTGTATCAGCAAGTGATACAGGGGTGATATAACTGATCGGTTGACACTGAATGTCAACCGGCTGCAGGGGTAACCCCTGACCTCACACCTGCAGGTGGAGGGGGTGAACCCTGACCTCACACCTGCAGGTGGAGGGGGTGAACCCTGACCTCACACCTGCAGGTGGAGGGGGTGAACCCTGACCTCACACCTGCAGGTGGAGGGGAGGGGGTGAACCCTGACCTCACACCTGCAGGTGGAGGGGAGGGGGTGAACCCTGACCTCACACCTGCAGGTGGAGGGGGTGAACCCTGACCTCACACCTGCAGGTGGAGGGGGTGAACCCTGACCTCACACCTGCAGGTGGAGGGGGGGGGGTGAACCCTGACCTCACACCTGCAGGTGGAGGGGGTGAACCCTGACCTCACACCTGCAGGTGGAGGGGGTGAACCCTGACCTCACACCTGCAGGTGGAGAGGAGGGGCGAACCCTGACCTCACACCTGCAGGTGGAGAGGGGGGGGCAAGTCAACGCAGAATTGGCCTGCAGGGATCAGTCATGTATCACCCTGTTTACATTATTATTAATTTAGTGCGGGACTGAGAGAAGGTCAGAGGTCAGATGAGAGGAGATAGTTTTTGCTTTCTAGCTTCTTGGAGTTGGACTGTCTGGAGTCATTGGACGATGACTCTTCATTTGAGTGGTATTCTCATTTAGAGTCTGATTTGTCCTGTTTTACCATTTTTGTGCAATCAAAAGTTTTGTAATTCCATTTCCATAGCATATTTGACACAAATGTATAGGTGAGTTCAACTGATCTCTGTGATCATCTGGATGAAGCATGAACAGTCTCAAATAAAAGATAAATTTATGTTTTTCATGACTCCATACATCCGCATGGGACATTGGTTAAGGTCTGGGGTCATTTCTTCCCTCTGCTCTCATTGGTTAAGGTCTGGGGTCATTTCTTCACGACACCCCGGTTCAGAGACTCTGTTGTTGTTTGTGCAGTATTATTTTAGAACAAGAATACATTTTTACTATGCATCAGTTTCAAGTTAGAAAGAGAACGCCTATTGTTCTAAGTATAGTGATGGACTGACTGGCTGACCACTGCATTTTGTATAGGAGCCAATATAAAGCATTCTCTTTGGTTTGTATTGGTCCAGGTAGAAAGGAGAATGAAAGTAGAATCTGTGAACATGTTTGATTAATAACAGTTTCTTTCGTTTTCTGAAAGGTCTTCTCTGTATTCACCTACAAAAAAGTGATTTTGTTTGTTGACTTTTGATAGACCACATAAGCAATAGCCTCAAACACCTCTCTATTCGTCAAAAACTTCTGACCGGCTTTGTTTACAAGGTAGCTAGTTTTGAACCTTGATGGTTTGGGATGGTCTCTCCATGCACTTGCCACAGTTGCCAGTGAATTTTAAAACAAAAGCTAGACACAGACGTGCACATACTAAGTTGCTTTTATTAATACAGAACTGCATGCTACAGAGACTGTACAGCATAAACATTTATTCATTACAAAAAAAACATGGTTTTTTTGGAACCATTTAAAATAACAGGGGAAAAAAACAAACAAAAAAGATAAGAGCATAAAATAGAACAGGAACATCACAGCCGTTAAGGAAACATTCAAACTATTTATCATTAGCATCTTAATAAACCAGAGAAGAAATCGACAGGTTACAGTCGCGTCATGTCAACTACAATGGCACCGAGTGGATGATTCTCTTGTAGCTTTTTTTTTTACAGCCTCTTGCAACATCAACATGCCTATTTTTTCTATCTACCTATATGTAGTAGTGTACTTAAAAGTGGCAGTTTGTGTATTTTTTTGTATTTAATAGTTTTTTATGAACCTCCTAATATACATAATTTGGCCCTTGTGGGTTTATACAGTATGATGTCCGTCTTTTTATTAAGTTTAAATTTTTATATTTGACAATTTGCTACCAAACACATTTGTTATAGCAACATTTATACTACATACATAGCAATCTATGTAACGTCACAGCAAAGAATGGTATCGAAATAAAAAAACGAACAACAACAAAATGATCCCTACAGCGTGGTTAGAGGGGCAGAGAAAATTATCACAAAATTTGGCACGGAAAATCTGTACACGAATCTACAGTCTGAGAGATGTGACTGTGCAATAAAAAAGAAGGGCTTTTAGACACTTTTCCAACTACTGAAGACACGGTACCCACTGTCTCTTGTTTCAAGTTTCTCTTTTCTTCTTTTGTAAAATGGCTTATAGACGCATTTCTTGAAATGAAGTTGTGCATACTTCTGTTCATGAGATCTACACAGTACACCGAGTGGAATCAGGTTTTCATCGAGAAAAAGCAATGAACTCATCAACGAACAAAAGATTTGCCTTTTAAAACCTCCTTGTAAAAATGGATCATTCATATATAAGTCGCTTACCTTAAGAAAAAATATTTGTACAATGTATTAAGAAAAAAAAAAGTCAAAAAGAGACACATACAAGATACAACAAGCAATCTCTAAAGCAATAAATACTACTGGTCCTAGCGTTGTGACATTTTGAATTGAATACCCACAACCCTCCCACCCGCACCTCCCCCCCAAGCCCTCCCAACTTTCCTGACTCCACCCCTTTCCTGACTCCACCCCGAAGGTAAACAACATAAAGAAAAAGACAACGCAATGGAACGATGCATATTTAACACAGTAACCCCTCCCCCCCATTATTCTGTACATTTAAACAAGAACAAGTAACATCACAATGAAAGTTGTTCCTCAGAGAGGTGTCACCACTAGGTGTCACCACTAGCCTCATGCCCTCCTAGAGTTTGAACAGATGTCATGATTGGTTCGCAAGCTCGTATTTAATACAAATAAAGAAGGAGAACCAACTCTTTGAAGAAAAGGGCTCATTGAATACTCTAGCCTACCTTTTTATATCCATCTTTTAAACATTTTGAAATTGAACTACATATTTTTCTGTTGCACTGTTTAACACTACAAAAAAGACAAAACAAAATTCATAAAAATTTTGGCAGATTCACAAAGCTATACTACAGCTCATTGTATTATTTCTTTATAATAATTAGATTTTTTTTTGATAATGACGGGTCAAATATTGACCAATGAACTTTTAATAAAACAAAAAACTAAAATTTGAAGCCGTATGGCACAGAAACATAAAAAGGAAACAACTGAATGCAAGTGAAATATTGAGAGAGAGAGAGAGAGAGAGAGAGAGAGAGAGAGAGAGAGAGAGAGAGAGAGGGCCTAGAAACAGGTGTGTGTGTGTGTGTGTGTGCAGAGCTAGAAAAGAGGATAAGGAGGAGAGAATAGGGTCGACTATTCTATAGACTTGGTCACGAGCGACAGAGGCTGGGGGCCGGTGGAGGGGAGGAGCGAGTGGGAATGACACAGCGATGCCGAGGGCCGGGGGAGCGAGGACGCCACGGAGGAGCCGGGCCGCCGCGAGGACGACACGTGGCCGTGCTCCAGGGCTCCGTTGTGGGAGGAGGCGCGGGGCGCCACGGAGGAGGTGTCCAGCTGAACCAAAGAGGGCGGCCCAGCCAGGAGGTGCGGGTGGTGGAGTGGCTGGTGGGCCGGTTTCATAGTCAGTGAGAGAGGTTGCATTTGTTCAGTCTGAGGTTTGGACTCTTTTGAGGAGGGGGAGGGAGCCACCGAGGAGGGGGAGGATGGGGGGGAGTCTAGTAAGCTTCCGTCCGAAGAGGGAGGACTGGCGCAGCTGCCTTCACCTTGGATGTAGCGAATGCACTTTTTTTTTCTCCTGGGGGACAAGGCGAGAAAGAGAGAGCACGTTTTAGTGTCGCGTCTTGAACCCAACACAGCTGCTCAGCACTGTTGCCACTTGAATGCACCAGTTTCATTTTGCTAAAGCAAATTGTTATTTATGAACTGATTTGAGACAAGAATTGATTGATTCCCCCCCCCCAGGTGCATTAAAGTGGCTGTGTAGACCGTGTGCCGAGAAAAAAGTTGCTAGAGATGACTGTCATCTTGCCAGCAATACACCATAAGACAAGACAGACAGGTAGGAGACAGCAGGGGAATGAAGAGTGGACACCATGATGATGATGATGATGGGAGGAAACAGTGATGAAGAATAGATCCATGCTGTTGTAATGCCTGCCCTTCTGAATGCTGTGTAAACTCGGCTAAGCTAAGGAGCTCAGATTGGCCTATTCTCTACAGCTCCACGCGGCTAGCGGACCCGTCTCATTCCAACTCTCTCTCCCCTCTGCTCGTCTGGCTGGAACTCTCTCGTCTCCTAAGGGGACGCAGTTTTGGATGCGGGGCGAAAAAGTCAACAAGCTCCACACTACCCTGCATCTGCCCCAAAGACACGAGTGTGTGCGCGAGCAAAGGGGTCAAGGCATCGCGTTTGCATTTCTACCTGGGGCCGCGACCCCCCCCCCCCCCCCTTCCCCTCCCCCTCCCGCCCCCCTCCTACCCTGTCTGCTGGGCCGGAGGCCAGTGGAACCAGATCCAGTGTGCAGCAGCACTAGGAGGGGGGGGGGGGGGGGAGGGTTAGGAGAGAATGAGAGGGGATTGCGTTTATCTGCGGTGACTCTGCTGTGCGTGTTTGTGTTCAGATTTGGTTAAGGGGGGGATCTCTGCCCACCTCGTCTTTACCCTGACCTCTGCTCTCCATTCCCTCACAAGGACGCCTGGAGGCCGTGGAGTATTTAAGCTCTCAGGGACAAGAAGGAGAGGAGGTGGTCAAGGAGAAGCAGAACACGGGAGTTGGCTTTTGAAAAGACCAGGCGGATCTAACTGTTGGATTGAGGTGAGGCGTGTTTCTCAAGTCATACCCCTGCCTGCAATGCTGAAGGTCAAACGTTCTGCACAAATACGTGGAAGTGAGACAGATGAAGAGAGCGGATTAGTGAGATAGGAAGACAAACAGGAAGTGGGACACACAAATCACATGAGAGGATTCACAACATTTGGATTGCATGCTGGAGTGAAACATGCATTTCTGACAAGCTCAATAGCACGAGCACAAAACACCGGAGACAATAGACAAATAGAAAAGGTCTGGAACAGAGTAGGGAGAAGGGGTTGCTTCTAAGTGCTTTGCACATTGATAGCATTGGGCGGTGCAGAGTATTTATAATATGTAAAAGCTATCGTTTTGCTACCACCTACATGTCGTGTTCTGCAGTGTCTTTCCCAAGTGATAACTGTCTGTCAAACTGCTACAAATGAGCTAATATCCATTTTTTAACAGACATATTGATTCATAGTATGTGCCTGTGTAGGTTATTGATTTCCTCGTCTCGGGGGGAATTACACCAGATGCATCTTTTAGGAAACGGAGCCCAGTGAGAACTTTGAACCTCTCGGCTCCTAAAACGAAGACTGAACGAGTCCTCGCCTGGTCTGCCTGAGACTCAACTGTGTGTGAAGTCACACTGATTTCAGAGAAAACAGCACAAAAAAACGATAGGTGGGCTGTTCAAAAGTGGCTAAAATGCAACACTAACTTGATACAGACTGAATATATTTTAAAATAGAGACTGACTTTATTATTATTATTATTATTTAGCCTAGTAAAATAATTGCAAAAGAGGAGAAATGAAATGCGCAGCAGCGGGTGCATGCCTCTGGTTGACCACAGTGATGTACAACACCAAACACAATGTGTTGCGATGGTCGACAGTTGTGTGTCGAGGACGAGTGGGGGGGCAGGGCAGGGTGCAGTGCAAGCCAGACACAGAGAAGGGTATTACTTAGCAGAAACAAATACCTACCATGGAAATATTCCCAATTCAAAGACTGCTTGTGTCAGAACAGAAAGACAACAGGTAGGGACTAAGTAAGGGTTATTAGAGAGGTGGAGAAGGAGGAAGAGGAGGAGGAGGAGGAGGAAG
The DNA here is from genome assembly GCF_964638095.1 of Poromitra crassiceps. NCBI lineage: Eukaryota > Metazoa > Chordata > Actinopteri > Beryciformes > Melamphaidae > Poromitra > Poromitra crassiceps. The sequence continues at coordinate 1,087,894 of NC_139626.1, read as the reverse complement.
AGGGGCATAGAAGAGAGTGTCACTGAGCGGGCCCTCAAGAGGAAGCAGGGCCAAATTTGTAAGCATAACATCGTTATTCAAGGGCGCCAATTAGGACATACATGACAGTTAAGATGGGAGGCACTTATGCACGGCCCGGGTGGAAAATGGATTTCAACCATAACAACTTTAGACCCTAAGAAATGTTATTCCAAACTGCATTGGCAAACCGTGTTCTTGCCATACTTATACAAGATATTTTATCCAGATTATATATACAGCAATCCTGTTAACAAATCCATTTTCCGCCACTGGGGGGCTTGAACCTGCTTCTAAGAGAAGAATCGCTGGAAGGGAATTTACAGCAGGAAGCTCCTCAGTGAGGAGGAGGAGCAGAGGAGTTTGCCATCTGTTACCACGACGATGGAAACACGGTTTTTTTTAGAGGGACACTGAGCAAATGATAAAGGAGAAGGAGCTTCTCATTGCAGATGTCCTCCTCCCATTGGTACTACAGGAGTTATACCTGCATGGTTTGCACCATAAACTCAGCTGGTCAAGCCCGAACAAGGCACGACACTTCTTTGGGGTATTTGCATCTGTTAGCCAAAGAGGTAGACACAAACATACACACAGAGACAAACACAAAAGAAAAGAAAAAAATGGACACGTCATTGCACAGACAAAAACATGTAGCCAGGGCTTAGGTTTAGGCTGGCAACACTGGGATGTCCTCCACACTGACCAAGCCATCACGCTCCAGATCCTCCCAGCCCCGACCTGCCAGTTTAGGATTTCTGACCAACCGCAGTGAGGCTTACTGTGCATCCTGCAATGATCTGACCAACCACAGTGAGGCTTACTGTGCATCCTGCAATGAAACCCCTGCAACCCCCGACAAATATGGGGATCATCGGGGGTAAGCTTTCTATTGAAAACACATATACACAGACAGACACCATTCATACGGACACACTAGCATACGCCGGGAATACCCTTCTTCCCAAAACAGGCAGTAAGAATGGAATGGTGGGACCTAGAGACAGGCTAGACTGGCAGGGCGTGGCTGGAGGAAGCTGAGAGGTCACGATAGCCTGGCCGAACAGACAGAGGAGAGGGGGAGGGGGGGGGCAGCGGCAGAGAGGGAAGAGCGGGGGGAGGAAGTCCCAGCGTACGGTAACAGCCTTCACCTGGCCCCGGCCTGTGCAAGCACACACCATACACACCTGCACGGGCCACACCAGTTATTCTGTTGATCGAGCCCAAAGCGCGCCCGACACTTCTTAGGAGCGCTCAGGTCTGTTGAGGCAAACAGGGCAGGGAAGCCAGCAGAGAGGAGGAACAGAACCAAAATAGAAACCAGGAGAAAAGGAGGAGAGGAATAAGGAGAAAAACAGATAACGGTGAATCTATGAAGCTGGGCTGTGGCTGAGCTAGAAACCCCTTAAAAACAAAAAGAGAGATGCAAGCCATTCTCAAGTCTCAAGTCTCAGCCTTAATAGACAGGACTGTCGGAAGACACAGTTAGTGTGTTTCAGACATTAGTAAAGTCAAAATGCAGGCAAACCATCAAATTATAACAGTAAAAACAAAGAGCAAATATTAACCACAATAACTGTTTTAGGAATGCAATCTAAATTCTAAGTGGAGATGAAGCTAAAGATGAGATGATGCATATTAGGTAGAGAGTAGATATACTGTAGGCTGGGGCAAGTGCAGATTGGATTGATTTACTGGTAGCTGTTATCGATGCTCTATTACTTGAAGAGGAGAAGGTCAAGGTGGCAGAAATAGGCAACAGTAGCAGATTGCTAAGACAGCAAAGGGTGTGAGTTAGGCCTAAGACTTAGACTCTAGGGTTAGCCTAACAGTGTGAGTTAGGCCTCGCCAGGGGAACCATTCAAAGAGTCCTGAGACCTGGCATCAACTGACCGCTTCCACCAACATTGACTTCCCGCTGCAGAAAAGCTGCCGGTCACTTTCGACCTCTACGCAGTAACGTTGTTATTTAGCAGCGGTAGAGCGAAGTGACAGCAGGTCAAAGGTCGTGACATGTCATTTAAAATAATTGTGGTGGGTGACGGTGTGTTTGAGTCCAGGCCTACAGGAAAGGCACAAGCTGAGCTACTGAAGCGTATAGATTAAGGAGGTTTACCCTGACATCACATCCTACAATAACAATCTGTCTTTAACCACTTCCTGCCATACTGTGCTGCATCGTGATTTCGCCAAATATGGGGGAAATGTCCTAGACTAAATTACTAATAACAACATGAGTAAATGGATGAATATTTAATGAAATATACTTTTGCTTATAGTCAAATAAACAATAGCAACATTTTTTAAAGAAAAGAAAGCAGCAAACAAAGCAAATGTAACAAAAAAATCTAGAATTTAAACTTAAGCCTGCTCTCAAACTTCCAATATTGCACATTCAAGGATGAATAAATATACATAAATTTAAAAAGAAGGAAGAAAAAAAAAAAAAAAAACAAGTTAGTAATTTAATACTCAAAATGACATTAGCACCTGTAATCGGAGGGAGTGAAAGGCAAGGGTTTGGAAAATATTCTCTGTGTTCTGAAAAAAAAGAACAGATAGAGAGGCCTTCAAGAAGGGATCCGTCACCAAAACGAGCGCAAAATACAGAATAACAAATGGGCATTTTCTCCTCGTCAACTCACAATGTGATCAGAAGAATATGAATCATAGGTAATAAAATGGATAAATAATAGAATTAGCAAACCTCCTTAATTTTAAGATGTGGGTGATTTTTTTTTAAATGTTGATATAAAAGCATGCATGAAGGCAAGCAAGGGGCAGCCCAACACACACACACACACACACACACAGTACAAGCGCAGTCTATCCGCAGGGCACAGGCATTAAAACACAGGGCCACGCACACACAACACTGGCAACGTTAATGGCTCTCACAATGCTTCAATTTCACATTCTCAAAAACACACATATCACAGTCCCAGAATGCTAAGGGGCAAAGTGGGGAAGGGGAGGGGAGGTCAGAGGGGAGGTGAGATGGAGTGTGGGGGGGTCATGCATATTCAGTCGTTATTAGCTGGGGAGGGCTAAGGAAGGATGTGGAAATGAGGGGGGGGGGGGGTTACTAGCAACTCTACCATTTAAATATTGCATTGGGTAGCATAACTATACACACAAAAAAACACACAAGCCAGGCACAATAACACAAAAAGGGGAGGGGAAAAAACAGTAAGTAAAAAAACAAAAAGACAGTAAAAAAAAAAGACTTGTATCTGGTGAGATGTCACATACGCCTGACACATGATGTCACATGACACATGATGTCACATGACACATGATGTCACATGACACATGATGTCACATGACACATGATGTCACATGACACATGATGCGGCTCTTCTAACATGATAGATAATTGCAGCTCACTTACCATTGCCCTCTGCTTGCTGCTTTTCCCTTTTTCTCTTCTTCTTTTTCCCCTGTTGGTTGGCCAAAAATATAGAAAGAAAAAGATAGAGACAGACAGGAACCTTAGTTATTATATTGCAGAAGGCCCGAAACAAAAGATAGAGACAGACAGGAACCTTAGTTATACCATGGTCTGGGTGAATACTCGATTCTGATTGGCTGCAAGGTGTCCATTAATTTGTGATAATGTACACGTAGCTAAATGGTCTGTTCACCGTTCATATCAATACGTCAGGATCACGACAGAGCCGTTTGAGCTCTATACCACCGTTAACGCTTAATATGGCACTTTTATAAGTTTAGAAAAAAATTTAGTCGGTCAAAGTAACTATTTAGATTAGTGCTCAGTTTATTAAAATACCGGCTATTTAGAAATCTGATTTTTGTTCTGGTCAGCTGACAGAAGCCGGGCTCTCAGCTGTCAACTGTCAAACCCTCTGTTTACAACTAGCAGTGAGCAGCAGCCAGGCGCTCTGGGAGAGCGCGCGCTGCCTCTTATCACTTATCAAAGAGGAAAAAGACGAGATCAACAAAAAGAAAACAACGAAATGGGCAGTTAACAGCAACACACTGAGAGACGTCCTTGTACAAAACATACCTGGACTCCAACATACTGAAAGCAGATGGTTTTCAGTCTACTCCAGCCTTGCGTTATTTACGTCTTATAAGACCCCGCAGACGTTAACGTAATTCCCTGGAATGCGAGTTTAAACAACCCAGTTACATGGCGTTGCATTCTTAGACATTGCCGTTTTATTTTGTATGTTGTTACATAGGCTACAATTGGCCAAATTATTAGTTAGCTTGACTCTAGAATTATGCCAGGTGCAGCAGGCACTAAGCGGCCATTTTATCCAATGATAGCCTAATAGTGAGCAGCCGAGGGGACTATTTTGTCTCGCCGGTTCTCAACTCATATTCAAGGTTATGAAAACTACATTTTGATTGCAAAATGCATGGAAATATAAATGAATGGTCTTGTTTTGTTTCTTTGGCAAGTGACCATGGTATAAGCGGGTTAATGCACTTCAGGGTGTCCATTATCAGAAATTATTGGACGACGTGGAGGTGTGAACCGTCCCAGGCGAAGGCGAGGATGGTTGCCGAAAAAGATAGAGACAGACAGGAACCTTACTTATTATATTGCAGAAGGCCCAAAAAGAATAGGGCTGATCTTTGTGTTGACTTATTGATTCATTCATTCTGCCTGCTTTAGTTTGTATTGTGTCTCTGCCCTCCGGTTTGCAACAGCCACTCCAGGCCACACCACAACTCTCCCTCCTCTCTCTCTCTCTTCTTCTGCTGCTGCAGGCCACACCACAACTCTCCCTCCTCTCTCTCTCTCTTCTTCTGCTGTCATCTTTGCTCTTATGTTCCCCTGCTTTGTGAACATGTCCACGGCGGTCTGGTCTGGTCTGGTCGGGGGGGGGGGAGATTTCTCGATGGCTGCTCGTGGAAACCCGCTGGTCAGCGTGATCCCAACGTTGGACACAAATTAAGTGATGTCTTTAGGTTGTGCAAAGAACAAAGTGTCCAGAGAGCGAAACCACAGAGCCAGGCTTCATTTAAAACAATCTTGTGGTCCGCCTTTTGTTAGGAATCCGACAATTCGCAGCGTTAGGGCAAAGCAATCTGTCCGCTCTCACAGGTCCGTATATCAAACAAGAGAGGCTAGTTAAAAGGCACTGGTCCTGCGTCACGTGTCCTTGGGAGGAGGGGAAAGAAGGGCCGTTACGACTTGTAAACTTCAAAACTTACATAGTTGTCTCGTGCTGACCAGCCCGGGTACAGCTGCATGTGGAGCTGCCGCTCTTTCCTGGCCAGCTCGTAGTACTTGGCCTGCTCCTCCCGTGATAGGGCGTGCCACTGAAGAGAGAGAGGGAGAGAGAGAGAGAGAGAGGGAGAGAGATGGAAAGAGAGAGGGAGAGGGAGGGAGATGGAGAGAGGGAGAGAGAGAGAGAGGGAGAGAGAGGGAGAGGGAGAGAGAGAGGGAGAGAGAGGGAGATGGAGAGAGGGAGAGAGAGAGAGAGAGGGGGAGAGAGAGGGAGATTGAGAGAGAGAGAGGGAGAGAGAGAGAGAGGGAGAGAGAGAGAGGGAAAGAGAGGGAGATGGGGAGAGAGGGAGAGAGGGAGGGAGAGAGAGAGGGAGAGAGAGGGAGATGGAGAGAGGGAGAGGGAGAGAGAGAGGGAGAGAGAGAGGGAGAGAGAGGGAGATGGAGAGAGAGAGAAGGAGAGAGGGAGATGGAGAGAGAGGGAGATGGAGAGAGAGAGGGAGGGATATGGAGAGAGAGGGAGAGGGAGAGAGAGATTGTCTCTACTTCCTTGAAGACCAGAGTCAAAGCTACATGCCAGTCAGCCATGTGGGCCACCATGTTGCCCCAAAAACCCTTTTAACTTTGCGATAGGCTATTCAGTTAGACTAGCCCAGTGTGTGTGTGTGTGTGTGTGTGTGTGTGTGTGTGTGCCATGTTGTGTTCAGTTCAGTTCAATCTGGGAACACAGAGTCTATCAGTCTGACGACTAATAATGACCCTGGGACAGACGGCCGATATGTATAGTGGATGACCCCGCCAAGACTTCCACGGTTATTGTTTATTTTTTTATTTGACCTTTATTTAAGCCGGTAAAATCAACTGAGAAGCAGTTCTCATGTACAATGATCAGCTGGCCAAGAGGCTTTCAGCAAGAGTGTATAAGAGAAACACAGTCAACACAAGAACACAAGAAACTGCGAAAAGCAGTGCAGACATCATACATCCATAAATATACTATGTCCAAGAGAGGAGAGGTCTGCTCAGCAGGTCCAGCTGTGGACTATGAGCTGTTGTGGAAGATGTTTGAATGCATTGAGTGGCATGTGAGTTCTTAGTGTGTCTTGAATCAGAACCTCAGTGCTCCAATCATTTCCTGCAGCAGAAAAGAATGGCGGCCCGTGACAGTGTGGACTTTGGGGACGATGGGCATAATGACGTGACTGGATCTGAAGTGGTCATCGCTGTGGGAAGTGTGCAGGAGCTTTCAGAGGTACTGTGGCGTCTTCCCGCACGATTCTTTTGTAGACAAGTCGGAGTCAGTCATGTGACTGCCTGGTGTGGACTTCACACCAGGCAGTCACATGACTGACTCCGACTTGACACTGTGAAGGGAGGGGCCAGTCCACCAGTTTGTACAGGTCACAGTCAGTCCACCAGTTTGTACAGGTCACAGTCAGTCCACCAGTTTGTCCAGGTCACAGTGGTGAAAGCAGATAGCTGCTGAGTGGTGGAGTGGGTCAAGTTTGTTAAGGAGGCCCTCTGGTGCCATTTTATAGAGGATGATTTACAGTCCGTTTGACGGGAGGATGGAGATGGAGCTGATCGATTGTAGGTCCAGACGACATTTCAGCCAATAATAATAATAATAATAATAATAATAATAAATAGCTGTGCATGAGACGTCGTCAGACTGTAAACAATGACGTCCGCTCAACAGAGTCATGCTAGCTGTCAGACTGATAGTTTGTGTTCAGACTAACCCAGTGTGTGTGTAGTGTTGTGTCAGTGTTAGTGTGTGTGTAGTGTTGTGTCAGTGTTACTCTGTTTAGTGTTGTGTCAGTGTTAGTGTGTGTGTAGTGTTGTGTCAGTGTTACTCTGTTTAGTGTTGTGTCAGTGTTAGTGTGTGTGTTGGGCTGTGTCAGTGTTAGTGTGTGTGTTGGGCTGTGTCAGGGCTTACCCTCCTCCCCAGGATCTGGTTGATGGCGGCGCTCTCCTTCAGCGTGCACTCAGCCACCACCTTGGCCCGCATCTCCTTCATGTAGAGCATGAAGGCGTTGAGAGGCTTCTTTATGTGAGGCTGCTTCTTCTTCTCCTCCTCTTTTTTAGCGTCGTGTTTCCTGCGCGGCCCAGAGGACAGGAAGTGAGCCCAGAGGACAGGAAGTGAGCCCAGTCAACGTCAAGGGGAACTTCACCCAGAAACAATGCAGATTTATTTTGCACATGACCTCACACATATCCAGGAAAAGATAACAGTTTTGCAGGCATTCATTTAGTTTGACAGTTATTTAGAGTTAAGTTGAGTTGAGTTGAGTTGAGTTGAGTTGAGAATTGAGTTGAGTTGAGTTGAGTTGAGTTGAGTTGAATTGAGTTGAGTTGTGGACCAGTCATGTCATTCATGCACAAATGACATCACTGGCCCACAAATTGATCAGAACTCAAATCAACTCTCAATAACTAACAAAACTAAATGAATGTCTGCGAAACTGTTTACAGTTTTCAGGCACGTGTGAGATCATTTGCAAAATAAACCAGCATTGTTTTTGAGCGGAGTTGTCCTTTAAAAGGCAGGTTCAAAGTGGCAGAGTTTGACAGAAAGGTTTTGAGCACATGCACGGCGGGGGGGCGGGGCTACTCACGAGCTGTTCAGGGAGCTGATGTCGCTGTGGGATGACTCCTGCTTGACGTTGGGTGTGACGATGGCCGGGTGGGGGATGCCCGTGGCGTGCAAACTGTGGTGAGGCGGCACCATGTGTGGGGGGAATCTGGAGGACAGAAGACTGTGTAAATCGTCAGAGTGGACACGGGTGAAATGGGGAGATGGAAACACATATATATAGTATATACAGACTGTACAACAAACGCTTGGCCGGGGATCAACTCCATCGCCATGTTTGGACTAGGGATGCACCGATGTGAACATTTTGGCCGATACCGATAACCGATATTAACATTGCTGGTATGGCCCGATAACCGATATTTACTGATGTCGATATGATCTGTATAAAAACACATTTCTATCATAATAACATTTTGTACATACTGAAAAACACATGTAAACACTGTGAATTTGAAAAAACTATGCATTTCTTTATTTCCAAAACATTTGGAAAAGCCCACAAATCATAGATTTATCACAATGTTTCCTCTCAATGGGAAAATTTTTGGCTGATACCGATAACCGATATTAACATTGCAACATCGGACCGATACCGATATGTTAAAAAATGACTAACATCTGCCGATACCGATATGATTGCCGATATATCGTGCATCCCTAGTTTGGGCGTGACGTCAAAGAGCGCCGCGCTTTTGCAATTTCTTTCACAGAAATGGAGTTGCCGTTTAGCCACAAGACAATAAATGCACATCCATACAAACATGCACATGTTAAAATGTTAACGCCCGATTGCTGAATGCTTATTTCATGAGCAAATTAGCACAAATTCTCATTTTGAAATGGGATCATCTTTCTACGTCAAATGTCACACATTTTAATGGACGGATGGAATCCAGCCCAGACACTCTGCACAAAAGTATTCTCTGAATCACAGAAGCGACTACAGTAAAGCATGGCAGAGTCTACAGTAAAGCATGGCAGAGTCTACAGTAAAGCATGGCAGAGTCTACAGTAAAGCATGGCAGAGTCTACAGTAAAACATGGCAGAGTCTACAGTAAAGCATGGCAGAGTCTACAGTAAAACATGGCAGAGTCTACAGTAAAGCATGGCAGAGTCTACAGTAAAGCATGGCAGAGTCTACAGTAAAGCATGGCAGAGTCTAGAGTCTACAGTAAAGCATGGCAGAGTCTACAGTAAAGCATGGCAGAGTCTACAGTAAAGCATGGCAGAGTCTACAGTAAAGCATGGCAGAGTCTACAGTAAAGCATGGCAGAGTCTACAGTAAGGCATGGCAGAGTCTACAGTAAAACATGGCAGAGTCTACAGTAAAGCATGGCAGAGTCTACAGTAAAGCATGGCAGAGTCTACAGTAAAGCATGGCAGAGTCTACAGTAAAACATGGCAGAGTCTACAGTAAAGCATGGCAGAGTCTACAGTAAAACATGGCAGAGTCTACAGTAAAACATAGCAGAGTCAAAGACAGTTGGGAAATGGGCCTGCATTGTATGGCAGTGAGAAAGTGCAGTTGCGCAGCAAGGATAAAGCTCTCATGATCAAGGCCATTTTGAAACAACCCAAACGACCCAAACACACTGAACACTCGAACCCCACGTGTCCTTGTTGTGCGTTTAATGAAACTCAATTGGGTGAGTTGTATGAAGCGATTGAGGGCTCTGCACACCTTGAGCTTCTGGAGTGTGTGTGTGCATCCTGAAAGCAGGGGGAAGGGGAGACTGACTCCTCACAATATGCCTACAAGGAGCAAGGTTATGTCTGTCTTAACAATTATCACCTGTAGAAGCTGGGGACCCCCCACCCCCCCCGACCATCCCCCCGGTAGTTTTTGTCGTGCTTTCCACTATAGATGCCTTCGTTCTGTTCTGTGTCATTGAGGAAAATTGAATTTTATGATGATGGTTTTATCATGAATGCTATGAATGTTGCAGGTTTTGTTGTGAGTAAAGCAAGCTGCAGTGTGCCTTAATATTAAAGCTATATATATATATATATTTACATCTTAAAGTCATATTCTTGAAGAGTAGGACAATGTGCAATTTTAATTGTTATTATTGCACATAACTCAAAACAGAAGCCTGTTTTGCTCCAGTGTTTTCAATGATTCAATGAAACCACTTTCAAGTACATCTAAAACTTTTTTTTAGCTCTTACAAACTGATATTCCTTGTAATCCAAAAGGTACTGGAGCACACAGATCAAGGTCCCTATCGTTGCATCGGCGCTGTTTCTAGGCCGAGCGGCTGGCGCAGCTCAAATGAGTGGGCGTGGACCAGCGCACTTGATATCGTCGTGCTGGCGCTAGACGCAGCCTCAACCATTACAACTACGCCTTTTAAGCGTAAAATTATGCACCGTCATGCTCATTGGATAACTGCAATAAACGAATCGCACGCTTGCCTTTTTAGCTCCAATTCCAGTGATCCCGCAAAACCAGACGAAAGCCAAACGCTCTGCCCCCCCCCTCCCTTTATCCAGTCTGTCTGTCTGCATTATAGGCTATTATTCTTATTATATATATTATTATTATGCTTCTCAAACCAATCTAACTGCAGTTTCAATACTGCAAGCATGTAAATACGCTACACTATAGCAAGATCAAAGTGAAAATAATGTACTAAACGCATCAGCTAGAAAAATATAGCCTATTAGATTGGTGAAGCTGGGTGCTGCTATGTGTTGTGTCTGTTTGAGCGAGGGAGTCAGAGAGAGAGAGAGAAGGGTGACTCAGAGGCAGAAGAGCACTGGCGCACTGAATAGGCCTGGTTTCAGAGAGAGACAGAGAAGGGTGACAGGGGAGAGGCACAAGTGCACTGGCGCACTGAATAGGCCTGGTTTTCAAAGGCGCAAAGCGCTAAATTTACGGCAGGTGCGAAGATAGCAGTACGCCGGTATTTAAGGCAGACACGCCCACTTTGGCCCATTCTGGGACTGCGCCACGCCCATTCGGCCTAAAGCGCATTTGGCAGCGTAAAGCCATATTGATATCGTCCCAAAACAGGCGCAAGGCACTTTTTTTTGCGTTTAAGGCCCGTTTTAGCGCCGAAGGCTTGTGGGAGAATAGGGCCCCAAGTGTATAATGAAGTTTTATTTTTAATTTTTAATTAAACTAACGTTTCGACACTACTGTGTCTTCATCAGACTTAAGAGTTAAGTTAACTCTGATGAAGACACAGTAGTGTCGAAACGTTAGTTTAATAAAATAAATAAAAAAATAAATAAACTTCATTATACACTTGATCTGTGTGCTCCAGTACCTTTTGGATTACATCCAAATATCTAAGTATCTGAAGTCTGCCTTTTCTGAGAAGCACCAGACCAGCCTGCTTGGCTGCAGAGGTTAAGACGCGCTTAACTACATCCTGCATGATATTCCTTGTATCAGAGCTCTCTGTCAGACCTAAAAGACACTTTAAAATGTACCGTTTGAAGGATCCTAAAGTTGCATGTTATATAGTTATGTATTATGTAACATGTTATAAAGTTGTATACTTTTAGAGCGAAGGGTCAGAGCGTCTAACTGGGTGGCTTACAATTCATGAATTCCTACCCAGAAATATTGTGCACTCGCTGAAAACGTTCTATCAAGGTTAGAGGTCGACCGATTAATCGGCCGGCCGATTAATTGGGGCCGATTATTGGCATTTTTAATTAATCGGCATCGGCCTGCAAATTTTTTTTTTTTTGGCAGGCCAGGCCAGGCCAGGCCAGGCCACCGGGCATTTGCCCGACGTGCCCGATTATGCAGTCCGCCACTGAATGTGAGTCTTCTCATGCACCCATGAGCCTACTGTAATGTTACGTTTCCTCAGTCACCACCATCTTCTGCAAACACACTTCTCCCATCAAATGACAGCAAATCTAAACAGTTACATTATTATTATTATTATTATTGTTAATGTATAGAACAGTGCATGAATGAGTTCTCTGACATACTGCTCTCTCGCTATAGCCTACCAGTCACTACTAAAATCTATACCGCATAACCCAATGTATTTTTCTATTTAATAAAAAGAATAATCAAAAACATGTTACTGTACTGGCTAAGATAACATCTTATATTAGATGTAGGCCTACAGTATAATGTTATATTCGATTTTCAATGTGCATGAATGGATAATAGAAATCTAGGCTACTAGATTTCTTTAAAAAAAAAATACCAACAGAAGAATATTGCACATTTTTTGGGGGTGCTACCCACACGTTTAGCTGTGTGTTTCTCATTCCACGAATGCACAATCCTTACAAGTTGTACCCCGTTGTAAAGGTGATTAATCAGGCTTTCCAACTATATAAAATACAATACCAATTGGTATTATTAAAGGGGAGAAATAATCGAGCAAAATAACGTTTCCAAACTTTTTTTGAGGAGTTTATTTTAATCGTATTTTATCGAATGAAAAAAATAATAATAATCGGCATTATATATCGGCCATCGGCCGCCCTGCTCTCTAAAGATCGGCATCGGCATCGGCCATTGAAAAAGCAATATCGGTCGACCTCTAATCAAGGTGAAATAGCACTTTTAGGTGTTAGTCTCTATTTGGAAGTGACCGGCTCCCATCCTTTTCTGCCAATTCAGCATTGTCAGCGGCAGTGACATTTTGATCTTTCTGCCTCGACACTCCTATCATCATTTCATCATCTCCAGCAGCTCCATCTATTGAGGCCAGAAAGGCCCCATCATCTCTGAAATCCTTTCCCAGGCCAGAGCAGGCACAGGCCCCGCCCCCCTCTGTAATGATATGCGCCAGATTATCCCAACGCCATTGTGTGTCTGTTTACGGTACCGCGTGGCTCGGCTGCACGTGACCACACACACATTTAGGAGAGAAGGAAAGGGGGATGAAGGAGGAGAAAAAGAAGAAGGAATAAATCTTTTTTTTTTAAACAGCTCATTATCCGGCTGTGTCTGGCTGCATGGCTCCGAGCCAGAATATAATGATGAGGATAAAGTCGGCAGGAACAACTAGTTTGTGTTGGAGGCCGTCTCAGGGGAGCCAGAGCCAGAGCTGCTCCCCCCTCAAACTCTCTCTGCCTCTCCTTTCCCCTCGTCTCCCCTTCATCACTGACACATGGGCTGTTTGTGCCATGTCATCCGCTGATGGGGTGCGCTCGCTCGCCCGCGCGGCAGCAGTGTGGCTGCAGATCGCCCATCATTAGTCTCCTCGCTCGCCCCACTTCCTCCCTCCCGCGCTCTCTCTCTCTCTCTCTCTCTCTCTCTCTGTGTGCACTTGTTAAAATCTCCTCTGTTCCCAGATCTATTTTTTCTTCTTCCTTTTTCTCTCTCTCTCCCTCCGCCTCTCTATACTCCTCTCTGTCCCCCCCACCCCCCCCCCCCCCCCCACATCCCCCCGGCCACCATGGCACAGCCCAGGTTATGGTTTAAACATGACGGCCGTCCCTTTGAAGCGCGGGGGCATCATCATCGTCATCCAGGCTCATCAGCGGCGAGCGGCGCCTTGGACCAATTTAACCAACGCACAGAGAGAGAGAGAGAGGGGGGGGGGTAGGGGAGACGCGGCACGGACCCCCAATCCAACCCGCCCACCCCCAACCACCCCCGGGCTCCTACGTCTCAATCTGAAAGGTAGGAATGGCTGGTGGGGTGGGGGCATGTGGAAGAGGGGGGGGGGGGGGGGGTCAGTGTCAGCCAGTGCCATTTAATTGCCAGTGTGAACTGGTAGCCCCCCCGTGCCTGTTTAATGTATAATGACCCGGCCGCACGCTTCTCCCGTTGCCCAGGAAGAGAGAGGGAGCGGGATGATGACGGGGGGAACATATCAAAGGGCAAGCTTAAGCATAAGGGGGCGAGGGGGTCTTCACATCCTCCCACCTGTCACACACACACACACACACACGCACACACACACACACACACACACACACACACACACACACACACACACACACACACACACACACACACACAATAAGAGACCCGCACTGGCTCCAAGCCCATTATCAAAATAATGTCTTTCATTTGCTCCGACGACTGTCTCTGCTCTCCTCGGCTCTGTTCCTCCTCCCTCTCCTCTGTTCCTCCTCTCTCTCCTAACACCATGTATTTTTCAACAGGACCCGGGTGGAAGGTGTTTCACCGCGGGACCACGAGGTACGAGTGCGACTCCATGAATCCTAATTGGGCTCGTGGTGCGGTGTGGCACGGGGTGCGGCACGGTGCGGCACGGGGGACCCGGGACTGAAGCAGGCAGCGCTCTCCTCCTGCAAAGACCTGACTCCAGACACGAGTACAAGACCGGGATGTCTATCCGCTCAGCTCTCTCCTCCAGTCAACCTGCTTCCCTACAAATCACCCGGCCTGTCAGAACAGTCTGCTCCCCTCTTTGAACAAGCAGCAGCCAGTTGAAACCTATGAAAGGATTTCTCTCCTTTTTGCTAACACAATTAGCCACATTTCTACTGTGTTTTGTTAACAAACCGAAATGGATTTATTCTCCCTCTGCCCTTTTTTCTTTTTTCTTTTTTTGTGTGGAGATGTGTTAAACCTTCCCGTTCTCCAGAGAGCTCCCAGAGCCTTCCATCTATTCAGTTATACTAATTCAATTAGGCCTCATCACAGGGCATTAGCTCTTCCCCATGGCCCCAGCCAGCACATTCAATTAAATAAGATGATCACAATGTAGAGGCTGTCATTAAGGGAGAAAATTAGCAGTCACTTAAAACTCAGGTGGGCTGGATAGACCTGCTGTCTGACCTTTGACCTGCTGTCTGACCTTTGACCTGCTGTCTGACCTTTGACCTGCTGTCTGACCCTTTGACCTGCTGTCTGACCCTTTGCACCTGAGACCTGCTCAGTTTGGCCTAGGATGGACTGGGGGGGGGGGGGTGGTATGGTATGGTATGGTATGGTATGGTATGGTATGGTATGGTATGGTATGGTATGGTATGGTATGGTATGGTATGGTATGGTATGGTTTGAAGTTGGAGAACTGGCAAGCCAGACACATGTTTATTTACAGAGCACAACCATTACAGAGGCTGTCCGGTGTTACTGCACTCTAGTAGCTACAGCATCTATCGCACTTTGTCGGCAAGGCATGTACTGTTTTATCATTCTTTTATGTTGTTTCTTACATGTCTTTGTCCTTCTATTGCCCTTTTTTTATCCTGTCTTTTGTTGTTGTTACCTGAATGACGTGAGTGTCATGATGATCAAGAATTACAATGTATTTTTATGTCAATACGAGGGATCAGCTGAGCAGCATTTTGGTAAACAAACCGCGTCACTGGGTGGCAGCGTCACTGGGTGGCGATGGCAATGGAACCCTATGGAGCACAAGTGGCGCGATCAAGGCTGATTGTCTCACTCTAGCCAGCTAACTCTGTTTACATTTTAAAAACTGCGACAGTTCACACAACTTTAACACGACATGCATATATTATACATCGCTTATCAAAATATAAGCGATGTGATGTATAGTTTTTGAGATATTAACGTTTGTTTGGCACAACTCATACTATTATCTGCCGCGGGGTTCCGCATTTCTGGGTGGCAAGTGATGTCACGCTGATTCGTCCTGTAGAAGATTAACTTGCAGCTAGAAATGAATTAAAACAGACTTTTTGACTTTTTATATGAAGTGCAGGTTGGACTAAGTGCACGAGCTTATAGGCTCACGGGCCAAAGTGGGTACAAATAAACTCAGTCCTGCTCTCTTCTCAGGGCTTCGCTATAAAAAACACCGCTCCCCTTCGCTTCTCCTCCCTCCGTGCATCTACATTCTACATGATCCATCAATGTCACAGAGGTCTAAACATGGCCGCCCTCACAAGCTGCTTTTCCAATCAGGATGGAATTAAAACTGAAGACTCGACACCGGCCCCTTCCCAAGTCCCCAGCTTGTACAGGGGGGGGGGGGGGGGGGGGGGTGGAGAGAGAGAGGGGGGGGGGGGGGAGGTGGAGAGAGAGAGAGAGGGGAGGAGGAGGGGTGGAGAGAGGGAGAGAGAGAGGGGGGGGGAGGAGGAGGGGTGGAGAGAGGGAGAGAGAGAGAGAGAGAGAGGGGGGGGGGAGGAGGAGGAGGGGTGGAGAGAGGGAGAGAGAGAGAGAGAGAGAGAGAGAGGGGGGGGGGAGGAGGAGGGGTGGAGAGAGGGAGAGAGAGAGAGAGAGAGAGGGGGGGGGGCTTTTTCCCCTCTCTCTTTTAGCCACTCTGAGCGACACAAATCATGAGCTTTTCTCGTCCGCAATTAACTCTTTCTACTGCCCACACAATATGGAGGACCTGTGTCCTCAGGGGAACAATAAGCAGTTTAACGCCAATTGACAAACAGACACGCATGCACACAAAATGGCAACAAACACACACACACACACAAACACACATGCATGCGCACACACACACACACACAAACACACACACACACACACACACACACACACACACACACACAGCCCCCACGGGTGCACTTAAGTCCAGAGCAGCACTTGAGCTGGACCCTAATGGGCTGGACCAAAGCACCAGCCAAGTGTGGAGCCCCAGCTTTCTATCATCTAGTCCCCCTCTTCAAAGTGTTGCTCTGTTTGTTTGTCTGTCTGGCAGTGAGGAGGACGTGGCCCCGCTCATTTCACATCTGCCTGACATGCAGTGTGGGGGTAAACGTTCTTCAGGGGCCTCATTAGAAAATGATAAATATAATTAATATTTGAGCACGCTAGCTGGAGCCCACGCTGGAGAGTTGGCCTTTTGAACACAGAGATGGGGAGTGTGAGCTCTCCTTAAGGGAAAAGATGCTGCATGTATGTGTGTGCGTGTGTGTGTGCATGTGTGTGTGTGTGTGTGTGTGTGTGTGTGCGTGCGTGCATGCATGCGTGTGATGCCTGTGCACTGGCCTGAGGCTCAACTCACCTTGACATGGATGCGTTGACAGTGAGCGCAGTTGGGTATGGGTGCCTAAACCCAGCTGTTGAGATTGGATAAACAGGTTGACCTTGCCTGGGAAGGGGAGGAGAAAAGAAGAAAGGAGAGGAGGTAAGGGAACAGGGTTGACGGAAGAGGAGAAGAAGGTAGAACCCTCTGTCTCTCTCTCCTCTCCTCTTTATTCTCATTTGATCAGGACAAAAATCTAGGGGATTGCAGAGTGCCCCGATCAAAGGGAGGAAAACTCGGGACAATTTGAACGCCACAAATCTTGATAGGAGCGGCTAATTAAATTTCATAACCCCGCGCTCGGTGTCGACGGAGCGGGGGCCCCTTCCTCCCCGAGCTGGAACTAGGTGTTTTGTTGTGATAATTAAAGACGAAGCGCCGGTCTCTTTAATGGAGCCATCACGCTAATTGAGGTCTACACATCCAAAGACAAACAATAATGAATGTAAATTTATACCAAAATAAAGTGCAGCAAATCAAAGGGCGCTGCGGCTGCGCTCGGGGCCTCTCTCGGTATTTAGATGGCGGTGAGAAAACATTAAATTAACAGAGCTTAATTTGTAGCCTTTTGTCATATTAACAAATGTTGACAAGAGTTACCAGGGGAGAGCCCCCGTGTGGAATTGTGGGTAAAATACGGGCAATCACGGTTCATTACTCTAATTGAACCATACAGAGACATGCAAAATAGCATTCGCCACAAAGAGGTGAGTCGCGGTTTGGCGGGGGCCCGAGGACGCAGTACTGGGCTTTTTTGTGGTCCAGGAGCCCAGTGCATTACAGGAAATGAGGACAGGTATGGTAGATCTGCTCTCTGCCCATGTGGTGACCACCACTCCAACACAGACAGAGAGGACAGGTAAGGTACTGCACTCTGCCCATGTGGTGACCACCACTCCAACACAGACAGAGGACAGGTAAGGTACTGCACCCTGCCCATGTGGTGACCACCACTCCAACACAGACAGAGGACAGGTAAGGTACTGCACTCTGCCCATGTGGTGACCACCACTCCAACACAGAGGAGTCCTCACTAGCTGGGTTTCCATCCAAATGTATCGCAACTTTTAATCGAATTTTCAGAAAGTCGGCAAAATAAAATGCACATCTGCAAAGTCGGCAAAATAAAATGCGCGTTTCCATCCACTGCTATTTTGCGAATTATAGAGCTGTCAATCACCTCGTGTTTGGGGCTGTCTGAGCTGCTGATCAGCTGCTAGACCTGATATACAGCTCTGTTAAACACATCTAACGTTATTAATTTAAAGTTTCTTGATGATCTACAAGTAGACAAAGGTACCATAACGCCATTTCTGGATTACCAGGTGCGACTCGGCAAACTAACGTTATAATCCCAACCCAACAAAATTGTAACATAGCAACGTTTGTGGACGTTGCTATGTTACAATTTCGGCTCCAAAATTGTAAAATGGTAATCCACGGAGCAGATAGTAAGTGAATACAATTTCATTCAATTCTAGAAGTGAGTCGCCTTAAAGTTAATATCCAGTCTTCTTCTGTTTACCACGGTGGGTATTGTGCTGCATTATTTACCGTGTGTAGCCCTATTGTGTGGAGGCTACACACGGCATGTCATGTTTTGCAGTGATCAAGGCAAACTGTGTTGTTTTTGAATGGAGAGACAACGGAATATTGCTTAAACTGTTTCCACCGCACGTTTCGCATTTTCCTTTTATCGATACACCCGACTTTTCCGCCTCCCTCAAGCGTGAAAACGTTTTTGCGATATTTGGAGGTTTTTGCGAATTAGGCAGCGTTGCCACTCAGTTTTTTTATGCGCAAATTGAAATTTCGCATCAAAACAGGTGGGTGGAAACCTGACTACTGTCTCCACTTGTCCCTTGTCCACTCCATCTTTTTCATCTTTACAAGGTCAGTTATGGAAGCTGTCTCCACTTAACAAGTGGAGACAGCTTCCATAACTGACCTTGTAAAGATAAAAAAAGATACAACATACTGCTGCTGGGAACACATGTAAGGTGATACCTGCTTTTATCATTTTCACCATTTGCTCTTTCATGATTTGGATGTTCACTTGTTATATAATGATTGATATGATTGACATGCTGTCATCTGATTCTGTGCCGCTCACTGGCCTTCTCACACATGTGATAAGTGAATACAGTATGAAGAGTCATCATCATCATAATAATAATAAAAAAAAAAGGGTTTTGCTTACTGTGGTACTAGCCATCCTAGCGGATGGGGGATCTGGCCGACAGCGCCAGGCGACAGTGGATAATACGGAGATATGTCTGGAGGATGGGGGTTCCTTGGGATTCCTGTGGACGAGAGAAGATGGTTGGAGGTGGGAGGGACAGAGGAGGTGGACAGGCAAGACGGCGACAGAGGCACAGCCCGATCTGGGCGGGTTCTGTGTGGTTCTGTGTGGTTCTGTGTGGTTCTGTGTGGTTCTGTGTGAGAGCAGTTTGGCATGTTGAGCGGGGGCAGACATGATCACAGGAGCGTGGCTGGGAGGAAGAGGGCTCGTGCTCTCATGTGAAACACCTCTGCTAAATCATACGTCCTGATCAAAGGGCGGCGTGACGTGACGTGACGTGACGTGACGTGACGTGACGCGACGTGACGTGATGCGCGACACGTCGGAGGAGGCGAGAGAGGAGAGGAAGAAACACCGACGCCATTCTTGTCACATTTGCCTCGTGAATCAGAGGATTCACAATGAGTTTTACAAGTCAACAAAACACAGTAATACAATTACAGCGATTCCCTGTGATCAGAGAGCTGCTGCATTTAGTTTACACTGGCATACTGACTGGATGAATATACGTTTAGTTTACACTGGCATACTGACTGGATGAATATACGTTTAGTTTACACTGGCATACTGACTGGATGAATATACGTTTAGTTTACACTGGCATACTGACTAGATGAATATACGTTTAGTTTACACTGGCATACTGACTGGATGAATATACGTTTAGTTTACACTGGCATACTGACTAGATGAATATACGTTTAGTTTACACTGGCATACTGACTAGATGAATATACGTTTAGTTTACACTGGCATACTGACTAGATGAATATACGTTTAGTTTACACTGGCATACTGACTAGATGAATATACGTTTAGTTTACACTGGCATACTGACTGGATGAATATACGTTTAGTTTACACTGGCATACTGACTGGATGAATATACGTTTAGTTTACACTGGCATACTGACTGGATGAACATACGTTTAGTTTACACTGGCATACTGACTGGATGAATATACGTTTAGTTTACACTGGCATACTGACTGGATGAATATACGTTTAGTTTACACTGGCATACTGACTGGATGAATATACGTTTAGTTTACACTGGCATACTGACTGGATGAATATACGTTTAGTTTACACTGGCATACTGACTGGATGAATATACGTTTAGTTTACACTGGCATACTGACTGGATGAATATACGTTTAGTTTACACTGGCATACTGACTAGATGAATATACGTTTAGTTTACACTGGCATACTGACTGGATGAATATCCGTTTAGTTTACACTGGCATACTGACTGGATGAATATACGTTTAGTTTACACTGGCATACTGACTAGATGAATATACGTTTAGTTTACACTGGCATACTGACTAGATGAATATACGTTTAGTTTACACTGGCATACTGACTGGATGAATATACGTTTAGTTTACACTGGCATACTGACTGGATGAATATACGTTTAGTTTACACTGGCATACTGACTAGATGAATATACGTTTAGTTTACACTGGCATACTGACTGGATGAATATACGTTTAGTTTACACTAGCATACTGACTGGATGAATATACGTTTAGTTTACACTGGCATACTGACTGGATGAATATACGTTTAGTTTACACTGGCATACTGACTAGATGAATATACGTTTAGTTTACACTGGCATACTGACTGGATGAATATACGTTTAGTTTACACTGGCATACTGACTGGATGAATATACGTTTAGTTTACACTGGCATACTGACTGGATGAATATACGTTTAGTTTACACTCTGGCATACTGACTGGATGAATATACGTTTAGTTTACACTGGCATACTGACTGGATGAATATACGTTTAGTTTACACTGGCATACTGACTGGATGAATATACGTTTAGTTTACACTGGCATACTGACTGGATGAATATACGTTTAGTTTACACTGGCATACTGACTGGATTCCACCATTTAAACTACAATCCTTTTCAAGTTAAAGTCAATACTTCGGCATGTGACTCAAATTAATGGGTGACTACTTCAATAGCTAAATGTAGCGATTAATATTAGGGTTTAACAGCATGTATTTTGACAGTTATGACAATGTTGAAGCAGGACAAATGCAGTATTTAAAGGCTCCTTCTTCTTCTGTTTACATAAAATTCCAACGGTCCAACTCATCCTCAAATTTATCAAGAATTTCAAAAAGACAGCAAACGGTTTGTTATCCCCCCCTGCTGATGAACGACGACAGAGACGTCCGACTTAAGGACAGCTCTCACCGAGGGCGTCGCTCAGCGATCACAGAGTCGCTTTCACTTTCCGTGGCAGCTGACAGGCAAAGAAACCGCATCAACAAGACGTTCGGAATAAACGCCTTGAAATTTAAAAATAACTTTCTCTCTCATGACAGACTTGAAATAGGGAACACTAGATGAGCGTTGGGGGGGGGGCGCAGCAGGGAAGTGTGTGTGTTCATTTTGGGATGGTGCCTGTCCCCCTGTCCCCACAGCTGGCTTGGCTGTTGTTGCAGAGTGGTCTTTTGGCCGGTACCGCTTCTGCAGCAGAGTCCAAGTTGTCGTCACGGATCAGCGCTTGGCCGGTGTTGATGGTCACACCCAAAGTCCCACAGCTGAACCAGGGATCCAGAAATGTGCCTTGTGAGGGACTTTCCAACATTGATTGGCAACAGTGCCTTTGGAACAGTCCAGTCCGTGTGTTTGGAAGAGTCCAGTCCGTGTGTCCAAATAGACAACTTGACTTAAAAAAAGGCTTTGAGTTATCTTGGATGAAAAAAGCCTTCAGTTAGCTAAGGCGAGGTCTATTAAAAGGACAGCCTCACCAACGTTCTCCCATCGCCACGCAGTGCTCACGTCTTAATATAGCTCGTTAATTAATTAAGCACTAAACTCAATTAAGCAGCACCATTAAGCACTACATTAAACGGCAGCTGGCTCGTTATTCCCCCTTTGTAAGGACCATTATAATAAGGGAACATTATTACCTAAAAACATGACATTATTCACTGCACTGAAAACGCATTAAGCTGAAAGGATGTTGCTGAACGACAGCAGCACAACGAAATGCTCCGTCCAGATGCTCTTGGAAAAGGATGAAATTGGCTTAAAAAAAACCATATGCTGAATAGTTTTTGGACCTGAAGCTGCTGCTGCACGATGATATGGACACGTCGGTATCTGCCGCTAAAGGCTTGAGAAGGAAATATCAGCAGAAACAAACATTTCTGCGGATATCATGGACCCATAAAATTATGCTGAAAAGACGCTAACCCGAATCCAGGGAGAGCATCATCCAAGCCTGTGGGATGAATCTTACAGTTTTGTTTGAAAGAAAATGTTACATAAATTAAAATATGGCATGTTTCACGTATTTTTGCCCAGTGAATGTGTGCATTTTGAAAAGCGTTGTACTTAATGTCTGCATCAGGAGTAGGCATAATATTGTGTTAACTCCACTACAGGAGAGACTTGATGTTCTCTGACATTAGGTGGGAAAAAATGTGTGCTTATATCGGTATCGGCAATCGGTACAAATCGGCCAAAAGAGTTGGAAGATATCAGCATATGGTGCATCCCTACTGAATGTCCAGGATCAACAGGAAGCAGAAACACGAGCAGGACAGAAGACCCAGCGGCTCCGCGATCAATCATCAAGCAGCCTTCTGATAGCTACACACACCTCTCAGCAGGCCGCCGCTTCCATTTTGTGCTTTGAGGATTCTTTCCAGGTTCCAGAAGGACACGTTTCCCCCCTGCATCTCCAGAAGGACACGTTTTCCCCCTGCATCTCCAGAAGGACACGTTTTCCCCCTGCATCTCCAGAAGGACATGTTGCCCCCTGCATCTCCAGAAGGACACGTTTCCCCCCTGCACCTCCAGAAGGACACGTTTCCCCCCTGCATCTCCAGAAGGACATGTTGCCCCCTGCATCTCCAGAAGGACACGTTTCCCCCTGCACCTCCAGAAGGACATGTTGCCCCCTGCATCTCCAGAAGGACACGTTTCCCCCCTGCACCTCCAGAAGGACACGTTTCCCCCCTGCATCTCCAGAAGGACATGTTGCCCCCTGCATCTCCAGAAGGACACGTTTCCCCCTGCACCTCCAGAAGGACATGTTGCCCCCTGCATCTCCAGAAGGACACGTTTCCCCCCTGCACCTCCAGAAGGACATGTTGCCCCCTGCATCTCCAGAAGGACACGTTTCCCCCCTGCACCTCCAGAAGGACATGTTGCCCCCTGCATCTCCAGAAGGACATGTTGCCCCCTGCACCTCCAGAAGGACACGTTTCCCCCCTGCATCTCCAGAAGGACATGTTGCCCCCTGCATCTCCAGAAGGACACGTTTCCCCCCTGCATCTCCAGAAGGACACGTTTCCCCCTGCATCTCCAGAAGGACACGTTTCCCCCCTGCATCTCCAGAAGGACACGTTTCCCCCTGCATCTCCAGAAGGACACGTTTCCCCCCTGCATCTCCAGAAGGACACGTTTCCCCCCTGCATCTCCAGAAGGACATGTTGCCCCCTGCACCTCCAGAAGGACACGTTTCCCCCCTGCATCTCCAGAAGGACACGTTTCCCCCCTGCATCTCCAGAAGGACATGTTGCCCCCCTGCACCTCCAGAAGGACACGTTTCCCCCTGCATCTCCAGAAGGACACGTTTCCCCCCTGCATCTCCAGAAGGACATGTTGCCCCCTGCATCTCCAGAAGGACACGTTTCCCCCTGCACCTCCAGAAGTACATGTTGCCCCCTGCATCTCCAGAAGGACACGTTTCCCCCCTGCACCTCCAGAAGGATACGTTTCCCCCCTGCATCTCCAGAAGGACACGTTTCCCCCCTGCACCTCCAGAAGGACACGTTTCCCCCTGCATCTCCAGAAGGACATGTTGCCCCCTGCATCTCCAGAAGGACACGTTTCCCCCCTGCACCTCCAGAAGGACACGTTTCCCCCTGCATCTCCAGAAGGACACGTTTCCCCCCCTGCATCTCCAGAAGGACACGTTTCCCCCCTGCACCTCCAGAAGGACACGTTTCCCCCTGCATCTCCAGAAGGACACGTTTCCCCCCCTGCATCTCCAGAAGAACACGTTTCCCCCCTGCACCTCCAGAAGGACACGTTTCCCCCCCTGCACCGCCCCAAGTCCTTGAGTTAAGAGCTGGTAGTGCTGCTGTGCTCTGTGTTGATTTCTTTCTGGTATTTCGATGTGAAGACCTCCGACCACACTGGCTGTCTTGTTGGAGTCTTGAGGAAGTGGAGTTGTGGTTATGAGAAGTGTTGACTGCCTGCTAAATTCCAGGTTTTCCGCAAGGTTTATGCTTCGGCTCTGGGTTTTGTTTCAGAATGTAAAGCCGTTTAGCACCACAGTCAAACCATTTTCACCATCAATATAGGGAAATAGATGAGAGCAGCAATGGTCAGCAAGGGGTATTTGAACTGTCATAATCACCATGATTATATTAAACATAACCAGTTATGCTAATGGAGTCATTAATTAAGCCAATTAATGCCTTAATTAGCAAAGATTTCTATGTCTACATACTGATCTTCACACAACACATGGGTGGTATCAATATGAGCTGTATCTTAATAAGGAGTTATCCAAATGTTGAGAAAAGGCTTCAGCATTTTCACTCAGCTACCCTGAAGCCTACAGTATGTATGTCTGAAGCCTACAGTATGTATGTCTGAAGCCTACAGTATGTATGTCTGAAGCCTACAGTATGTATATCTGAAGCCTACAGTATGTATGTCTGAAGCCTACAGTATGTATATCTGAAGCCTACAGTATGTATGTCTGAAGCCTACAGTATGTATGTCTGAAGCCTACAGTATGTATGTCTGAAGCCTACAGTATGTATGTCTGAAGCCTACAGTATGTATGTCTGAAGCCTACAGTATGTATGTATGAAGCCTACAGTATGTATGTCTGAAGCCTACAGTATGTATGTCTGAAGCCTACAGTATGTATGTCTGAAGCCTACAGTATGTATGTCTGAAGCCTACAGTATGTATGTCTGAAGCCTACAGTATGTATGTCTGAAGCCTACAGTATGTCTGAAGCCTACAGTATGTATGTCTGAAGCCTACAGTATGTATGTCTGAAGCCTACAGTATGTATGTCTGAAGCCTACAGTATGTATGTCTGAAGCCTACAGTATGTCTGAAGCCTACAGTATGTATGTCTGAAGCCTACAGTATGTATGTCTGAAGCCTACAGTATGTATATCTGAAGCCTACAGTATGTATGTCTGAAGCCTACAGTATGTATGTCTGAAGCCTACAGTATGTATGTCTGAAGCCTACAGTATGTATGTCTGAAGCCTACAGTATGTATGTCTGAAGCCTACAGTATGTATGTATGAAGCCTACAGTATGTATGTCTGAAGCCTACAGTATGTATGTCTGAAGCCTACAGTATGTATGTCTGAAGCCTACAGTATGTATGTCTGAAGCCTACAGTATGTATGTCTGAAGCCTACAGTATGTATGTCTGAAGCCTACAGTATGTCTGAAGCCTACAGTATGTATGTCTGAAGCCTACAGTATGTATGTCTGAAGCCTACAGTATGTATGTCTGAAGCCTACAGTATGTATGTCTGAAGCCTACAGTATGTCTGAAGCCTACAGTATGTCTGAAGCCTACAGTATGTATGTCTGAAGCCTACAGTATATCTGAAGCCTACAGTATGTCTGAAGCCTACAGTATGTATGTCTGAAGCCTACAGTATGTATGTCTGAAGCCTACAGTATATCTGAAGCCTACAGTATGTCTGAAGCCTACAGTATGTATGTCTGAAGCCTACAGTATGTATGTCTGAAGCCTACAGTATGTATGTCTGAAGCCTACAGTATGTATGTCTCGATGGCATTTTTAGCACTAATTGAATGACATGGTGCTAACATGCTATTTTAGCAACATGACACTTTTTGGCTACCGGACAATGTAAACACACAAGGGCAAAGGGGGGTGCTGTGTGCTTTGAGTCCTACCTGTTTTGGGGTCCACGTCTGTCTGTAGGTGCGGCGGGGGGTTCCCCGGTGTGAAGTGCTCATTGCTGTAGGTGATCAGAGGCGTGAGGGGGTGCACATGGTGGGGGTGCTGTACCACTGGAACCTTATTAGACTGGTAGAGAAAAAAGAGGGGAACAGAGAGAGAGAGAGAGAGAGAGAGAGAGAGAGAGAGAGAGAGAGAGAGAGAGAGAGAGAGAGAGAGAGAAAAGGCCAATGTGTTAATATTTGGGTTAGGGGTAGGAGATTGCAGGCGCCTGCCACAGAATTACAGCTTGGCTTGAGCGCTCTCTCTCGCGAGGCGAGCGATCAAATTGTGAGTACTGCCGGGGCGCCAAACCACCAAGCCACAGTGAAAATAGTGTGGTTTGTAATTAAGAGCACTTCTGTGGTGACACCCTGGAATCCAGTAACACAATCTAAGGGGCTCGGGGGGCTCGGGGGGCTCGGGGGCCCGCCAAGTCCCATTTGGAGCCGGTGTGTGATGGGCCACTTTTCACCGCGGTTGCGGTGATCGATCATCTGCAAAGCAGCAAATCAAGGCGGCGCGTGGAAATGCACCTTCATTAGCAGCTCTGCTCTCCTCCTCCCCTGCTTCCTCCTCCTAGTCTCCCCTCCTCCCCTGCTTCCTCCTCCTAGTCTCTCCTCCTCCCCTGCTCCTCCCTCAGCTACCCCCCCCCCCCCCAGGGCCCGCTTCATGGAGGGTTGGGGTGTACTGTAATCAAAGGGTTAGGAGAGAGGAGGTGGGAGGTGGGGTTAGGAGAGAGGAGGTGGGAGGTGGGGTTAGGAGAGAGGAGGTGGGAGGTGGCGTTAGGAGAGAGGAGAGAGGAGGTGGGGTTAGGAGAGGGGAGGTGGGGTTAGGAGAGAGGAGGTGGGAGGTGGGGTTAGGAGAGAGGAGGTGGGAGGTGGGGTTAGGGAGGTGGGGTTAGGAGAGAGGAGGTGGGAGGTGGGGTTAGGAGAGAGGAGAGAGGAGGTGGGAGGTGGGGTTAGGAGAGAGGAGGTGGGAGGTGGGGTTAGGAGAGAGGAGGTGGGAGGTGGGGTTAGGAGAGAGGAGGTGGGGTTAGGAGAGAGGAGGTGGGAGGTGGGGTTAGGAGAGAGGAGGTGGGAGGTGGGGTTAGGAGAGAGGAGGTGGGGTTAGGAGAGAGGAGGTGGGAGGTGGGGTTAGGAGAGAGGAGGTGGGGTTAGGAGAGAGGAGGTGGGAGGTGGGGTTAGGAGAGAGGAGGTGGGAGGTGGGGTTAGGAGAGAGGAGGTGGGAGGTGGGGTTAGGAGAGAGGAGGTGGGAGGTGGGGTTAGGAGAGAGGAGAGAGGAGGTGGGGTTAGGAGAGAGGAGAGAGGAGGTGGGAGGTGGGGTTAGGAGAGGGGAGGTGGGGTTAGGAGAGAGGAGGTGGGAGGTGGGGTTAGGAGAGAGGAGGTGGGAGGTGGGGTTAGGAGAGAGGAGAGAGGAGGTGGGGTTAGGAGAGGGGAGGTGGGGTTAGGAGAGAGGAGGTGGGAGGTGGGGTTAGGAGAGAGGAGGTGGGAGGTGGGGTTAGGAGAGAGGAGAGAGGAGGTGGGGTTAGGAGAGAGGAGGTGGGAGGTGGGGTTAGGAGAGAGGAGGTGGGAGGTGGGGTTAGGAGAGAGGAGGTGGGAGGTGGGGTTAGGAGAGAGGAGGTGGGAGGTGGGGTTAGGAGAGAGGAGAGAGGAGGTGGGGTTAGGAGAGAGGAGAGAGGAGGTGGGGTTAGGAGAGAGGAGGTGGGAGGTGGGGTTAGGAGAGAGGAGGTGGGAGGTGGGGTTAGGAGAGAGGAGGTGGGAGGTGGGGTTAGGAGAGAGGAGGTGGGAGGTGGGGTTAGGAGAGAGGAGAGAGGAGGTGGGGTTAGGAGAGAGGAGGTGGGAGGTGGGGTTGAAAATCAATTTCTGAATTTTTTTGCCAAATGAGTTTGAGCTCTGTAATCTTCTCTTTGTGCTGCTAAGTGGTGGAGGCCCCGCCCCCTTTTTCTTTTCAATTACCCAAAGATTACAGTGTGCTGCCGAGGGAGCTCCGCCCCTCTCATCAGGCCAGACTGGGACAGATACACACACACACACACGCACACGCACACGCACACACACACACACACACACACACACACACACACACACACACAGAGAGACACACACACACGATAAGCAGATGAGAGCTCTGCTGTAGAGGCTGGTGGCAGAGGCAGCATCTCGTTATTGTGCCCTCAGCAGCCAAAGAAGCAGCACTAATCAGGCTTATCATAACATGGATGATATGTTCAGGGGGAGAAGACACGGCTAACTGCTTGTGTGTGTGTGTGTGTGTGTGTGTGTGTGTGTGTGTGTGTGTGTGTGTGTGTGTGTGTGTTCACTCTGCTCTCTCATAGGCCACACACCCTCATTAGCTACCCTAACCCATGCAAGAGAAGGGGGCCGGTGGGGGGCGGGGGGGACTTAGATGTTGGCAGGGGGGCATACATACAGACATGCATCAGATGCTCACTGACTCTACATACATACAGACATGCATCAGATGCTCACTGACTCTACATACATACAGACATGCATCAGATGCTCACTGACTCTACATACATACAGACATGCATCAGATGCTCACTGACTCTACATACATACAGACATGCATCAGATGCTGAGCTGTGGGCGCAGGGTGAGGCTAGTCTGAGCGGGGCAGCACTACTCGTCTACGTGGTGCCGCTGGTAAACGGGCCCGGGTGCGAGCCTAACGCACCAAGCAGTCCACCCTGTGCAACGTTTTCACTGGGTAGTTCAAGCTGTCTATCTGTATGGTCCTCCATACAAGCCCGGGCCATCTAGCCCTCTATCCTCCAGTGTGGGGGAGAGAGAGGGGGGGAGGGAGAGAGTGGGGGGAGGGAGGGAGGGAGGGGGAGGTGGGGCATTCCCTATTGCCATGGTCCCAATGAAAGATTAATGAACCCCAGCAGAACTCCAGGGAGGCAGAGAAGACTCCTGGGACTCATTCACAGCCCTGAGCTGAAAAGGCTGGGGAGGAAAAGGGGGGGTGTATGCGTGCGTGTGTGCACGCGTGTGTGTGTGTATGTGTGTGTGTGCGTGTGTGTGTGTACGGGGTGAGGGGGCGGGTGGGGGATTGTTGGTGGAATAGAACTCGTTAAAAAGAAACACAAACCAAGGCATTCCTCGTCCCGTATCGTATAGGCTCCTGATCTGATCTGACCTGATCTGATCTGACCTGATCTGATCTGCACATCCAGAATAGAGGGATGAAAAAAAGCAAGAAAAGACTGGTGGAAAACAATTGGGATGGAGGTTATGATGACAGCTGCCACATGCAGCAGATGAGTCGGTGATGCCCCTTCTCTCTCTCTTCCTCTCTCTCTCTCTCTGTTGTCCCCTTGCTCTCTCTCTCTTCCTCTCTCTCTCTCTCTGTTGTCCCCTTGCTCTCTCTCTCTCTCCCTCTGTTGTCCCCTTGCTCTCTCTCTCTTCCTCTCTCTCTCTCTCTGTTGTCCCCTTGCTCTCTCTCTCTCTCTCTCTCTCTCTCTCTCTGTTTTCCCCTTGCTCTCTCTCTCTCTCTCCTCTCTCTCTCTCTCTCTGTTGTCCCCTTGCTCTCTCTCTCTCCCTCTCTCTGTTGTCCTCTCTCTCTCTCTCTCTCTCTCTCTCTCTCTCTCTCTCTCTCTCTCTCTCTCTCTCTCTCTCTCTCTCTCTCTCTCTCTCTCTCTCTCTCTCTCTCTCTCTCTCTCTCTCTCTCTCTCTCTCTCTCCTCCTACAGCCTCCTCCTCCCTTCAGTAATGATGTGAAAGCATGTTGTCAGTTTTCGGGCCACTGAAAGGCTTTAGTGGTCATTTAAATGAGTTCTTTTGTCCAGGGGCCCCGTCCACTGAGTCCACATTTAGACAGAGGGTGTGAGAGAGGGGTGTGTGTGTGTGTGTGTGTGTGTGAGAGAGCGAGAGAGAGAGAGAGAGAGAGGAGAGAGTGTGTGTGTGTGTGTGTGTGTGTGTGTGTGTGTGTGTGTGTGTGTGTGTGTGTGTGTGTGAGAGAGCGAGAGAGAGGAGAGAGAGAGAGATGAGAGAGTGTGTGTGTGTGTGTGTGTGTGTGTGTGTGTGTGAGAGAGAGAGAGAGAGAGAGAGAGAGAGAGAAAAGCCAAATTTACATTATAGTCACTTGTGGTCTAAGGGGCCATTTACACAAGGACAGTTTCTGGAAGAAATGACACAACAACGTTTCCTTCACACCTTCTCCCTGTTTACATGAGCGCTGTTGAGGTCGCTAGGTGGCAGTGTGATCACCTTATTCTTTGCCCATACAAGGACGCTTCTGCATGACGGCATTTCGTAATCGTTTTTCCGGTTTTAAACACGGAAGTAGAGTACGCCTACCGCAGTCATTTAGACTTGCCAAAAAGCTTTTTTCAAGCTAAAAAAAAAAAAACCAAACTGTTTTAAAGTTTTAATATTTGTCGGGTGAGAACGTAACATACTGTATATGTGACCAGTTTATCAGAATAACGCCTATTGGAAATCTTTAACGAGCAGCGAGGACCGGGAGCGCTGACTGTGCTGACACCGGTCGGACTAGCTATCTGTCAAACCCTACTGTAGTTAGGCTACTGGCAGTGAGAAAACACTGTCGACGTGCTTTTGTAACTAACGTTAAATGCCGACCGGGTACAGCCATCGGCTCCTCGCAGCAGTAACGTTATGAACATGTCACTGAAGTTGGCCGCAGTGTAGCTTCATTCTGAATGTTGCCAAACTTCATTCATACTGACGTTTTATTTTGAAAATGGTTGCCAACTCGCGCACGGCTATGGCGTAATCGCGTGTGTCACGTGTGCAGGCACGTCAGAGTTTCTGAAATGAGCCGTCTCAAAGCGATTACATGGAGCGCTCAGCGGGAAGCGTCACCAAGAATTCCACTCTGGAAGGTGGTTTCAAAATGTGTCGTTTCCTAAGCCCAAATTCACCGTCGCCGTCTAAAAGGGAGGCACTAACGATACGTCTAAAAGGGAGGCACTAACGATACGTCTAAAAGGGAGGCACTAACGATACGTCTAAAAGGGAGGCACTAACGATACGTCTAAAAGGGAGGCACTAACGATACGTCTAAAAGGGAGGCACTAACGATACGTCTAAAAGGGAGGCACTAACGATACGTCTAAAAGGGAGGCACTAACGATACAATAATTCCCCGTCACCAGAGGAAACCCCGTCCTCGTGTAAAGTGTCCCTAAGAGTGTGCTCTTTTTTCCCTGCAAACAGTGTTGCCAGATTGGGTGGTTTTCCGCCAATTGGTGTGTTTTGGGTTCCATGGTGCATCAGGGGGAAATGATGGTTGTTTCTATAGACCTGCATTTGTTTGGGCGGTTGTTGAACAGCCGTTGGGCTGGGAGGCATCAGCTGTATCTGGCAACAAAGCCGGCAAAGCCCAGAGTGAGGCAGATCTCATCAGGCTGGACAGACTGGCTGGCCTCCATCTAGGGCTGCACGATATTGGAAAAAACTGACATTGCGATATTCCCCGCCCCTGCGATATATATTGCGATATGAAAAAATACAGATTTTCACCAGATTACCAGAATAGCTCTATTTTAAAGAAAAGAATACTTCTAGAATGATTGGGATGATTTTGTAGAGGAGTCCATCTGATTTTGGAGGGGAAATTAGGTATTTTAATGTTTCTCAACCACTGGGCTGTCGCCTACTGTAGGCCTCAGAGCGTCATCTATCAGGGTGCATACACATTTTGACCAAGGGATTTCCATGACTTAGGCTACATACATGAAAAAGTGAGTGAGTTATGACATTCTACTTTAAAATGTCACTAGCCTACACTTCACTTAGTGTAATGCAGCCTTTAAAACCAGGGAAAGACAATATGCTGTATCACCATATTACCATATCCAACATCTAAGACCATTATAGTCTCATATCACAATATTGATATACAATTGATATATTGCCCACCCCTAATATTGAGTGCCAGAATCTACCTCCCAATGATGCTATTTGCAGAAAAACATTAGATTTCATTGATTATAATCACTGCTTTCAACTTCTTTCGTTCTTCTAACGTTTCAATAAATCAACAATGAAACACCCCTGCCACTTTACACACTTGGTCTGACCCCCCGGAAACCCCCTCCAGAAACGACCAAGTGGTACACTCCGCATCTGCGGAGTTCCGGTTTTTGAGCGCAAGGCTTGCAGTACAGAGAGACGAGGATTCACATGCAGCCGACCGGTGACAAACAATTCATTCGTGAAAAGTAATAAATATACATTTAATTGCCCAGATATGTCTCTTCTCTTTTTATTTTCACTGACATGTTTTGTGTAAATAAGTCGCTATGTCTATGATTAACTCTACCGTAACGTTACTGCTATCATGTGATGCAATATCAGAGACTGAAGGGGAGAGACAGCCGCAGTGATACACGGACAACTTCTCAGTAATCACTTTAGCCTTCATGTCATTATAAGTTGCGGTCTTGCTTTTTGGTGTTTCAAGAGTAAATAGCCTATCTCCACTCCACGGACATGTTGAGTTACAGCAGCCAGCCTGCTGTATGCGAGTGCGCTGCAAACTGTGGACAAGTCCGCCTCCGCAATCACATCGTTTACAGACGGGCTACTGTCAGCAACGCAACATAAGCAAAAATAATTCAATTTAGGTCTCTGTGCATGTTTGTTGTGTTGAAGCTAAGCACTAAATGAGTGAGTACAGTAGCGGGGCGTCTCTCTCCTTTGAGAGAACCTCATTTCACTCAGTAGGCTACCCCTAAAGTGAGAGTTTATCAAGCAACATGACGAGTTAATTTGCTTTTGACATCGCACGTCCTGCGATGTGACTATCGCGCATGCGCACATTGCGATGACGATGTGTAAACGATATATCGTGCAGCCCTACCTCCATCTGCTACAGACTGTAAGTGTAAGGCATTACAAGCTCAAATAAAGATGACAGATCTGTAAGGCATTACAAGCTCAAATAAAGATGACAGATCTGTAAGGCATTACAAGCTCAAATAAAGATGACAGATCTGTTGCTGGCTCGGTCTAACGAACGGTCATCTTCCCCCCTCTCTCTTTCTCACACAGCGTTCATCCTTCTACCTGCCTTTCAGTCCGTCTCTGCTGAATGATATGGCTGAAAACTCTGTGACCCCATATTCCACAAGTCAAGCTCACACCTAGTACTCAGAGTCGTCTATATAGAAGAGTCCTGACATCTCCATTCACTCCAATGGACCAGTTTTTTACTCTCAAGAGTTCCAGGAAGTAAGGTCCTGGATTAAGCAGCACTGTCGAGTTGCAGCAAAATGGACAGTTTGTGTTGTACTTTGAAAGTGTGTGTGTTTTTTTTTAATCAAATTGTACATTATCAGCTTTATTTTAGCATGCAAAAGTAGCGCGAGACCCATTCCTGGCTGTTCATTGGCTAATGAGTCACGCATTTTGGCCACTCTCTCTCTAGAGGACACTACTAGTCACTGTACTGTAGCTACACACACAGTCACTGTACTGTAGCTACACACACACACACACACACACACACACACACACACAGTCACTGTACTGTAGCTACACACACACACAGTCACTGTACTGTAGCTACACACACACACACAGTCACTGTACTGTAGCTACACACACACAGTCACTGTACTGTAGCTACACACACAGTCACTGTACTGTAGCTACACACACACACACACAGTCACTGTACTGTAGCTACACACAGAAAATTTTCTTTTCCCTGTACATTAATGATCTTCCAGATTACTGTTTTAATGTAGATGTCCAGCTTTATGCTGACGACACAGTTATTTTCACAAGGGCTAAAAACCCAGTGGAGGCGGCACGTGTCCTATCTTCAGCTCTCTCTCATATTCAGGCATGGCTAACTAAATCTTGTCTCGTGCTGAATGCAAAAAAAAACGTTTGTATGTTATTTTCTAAAAAAAACATTGCACCTTCGCGCTCCAATGTTTTCCTGGGGTCAGAGGAATTATCAGTAGTTAACGAGTTTAAATATTTAGGCGTGATGCTGGACTCCAATTTAACGTTCAGCAATCACATTAAAATTATCTCCAAAAAAATTAAATTCCACCTGTATAATTTCAGACAAATAAGGAGCTGTCTGTCCACAGACGCTGCGTTTTTATTTTTACACTCAATGATCCTTTCGCATCTGAACTATTGTATAACTAGCTGGTCGCTGACAGGAGTAACCATCCTCAAACCAGCCGAACTACTCTATGAAAAAGCCCTGAAAATACTAGATAAAAAACCCTTTTCTCATCACCACTGCCATATCATACGTAAATATGGCATGCTAAGTTTTGAGAACTTTAGAAATTTCACCTCTGCCTGTCTAATATACAAAGTTCTACATGGACTGGCGCCGCCTCCTCTTGCTGACTTTATCAAATATCGTGCGACCGCCAATTCGACCCGTGTCACCCGGGCCATTACGAACAAGGTCTGTGAGGTCCCCTTTAGAAAAACTTCCTTTAGTCAGAGGACCCTATCCTTCATGGGAAGCACTCTCTGGAATAATCTACCTCCCTCGATCAGAGAATGCCCGAGTCTCGCCACCTTCAAAGGCCAGTTGAAAATATGGCTCAGATCAAACCAACAATGTGATCACAATTAACATTTGCCATGTTTTGCAGCATGCTCTGTGTGTTTTATTTATTTTAGGTTTCACTAACCTTTTATACTATTAATTTTTTTTTTTGGTACTATTAACTGTGTGTTTTAATCATTTTTGGTTTTACTAACTTTCTGTACTTTTAATCTTTGTTGTATTATTAATTTTTCTTTCGCTTTCATGATTACACCAACCTGCCATGGGACTACAGGTGGAAACTAGCCCTTGGGCTACAACCTGGCATATTTACTGTACGGCTGTACTGTTCATCAATGTGTAAAGTCCCATTCTTTAAATAAATGAATCTGAACACACAGTCAACTGTACTGTAGCTACACACACACACACACACACACACACACACACACACACACACACACACACACAGTCACTGTACTGTAGCTACACACACAGTCACTGTACTGTAGCTACACACACAGTCACTGTACTGTAGCTACACACACACACACAGTCACTGTACTGTAGCTACACACACACAGTCACTGTACTGTAGATACACACACACAGTCACTGTACTGTAGCTACACACACACAGTCACTGTACTGTAGCTACACACAGTCACTGTACTGTAGCTACACACACACAGTCACTGTACTGTAGCTACACACACACACAGTCACTGTACTGTAGCTACACACACAGTCACTGTACTGTAGCTACACACACAGTCACTGTACTGTAGCTACACACACACAGTCACTGTACTGTAGCTACACACACACAGTCACTGTACTGTAGCTACACACAGTCACTGTACTGTAGCTACACACACGCAGCCAGTCGCCCCACACTCACTCAAGCTCACATGGGTTGGCTGTGGCCAGTCGCTGCCTCTATAGAGTACCACAGTACCACTGATGACATATTTGTAGGTCAACAGCATCGCGCTGGGTTCCCTCGTCTCAAAGTCAGTGTGATTTTGACCGTGGTGCTGGACCAGAGGTCCAGCACCACCAGGACCAGACCAGGACCAGAGGTCCCACCGGTCAGGACAGTCAGTCAAGTTAGTCAGGCCGTGGATAGGAAGGTGGTAGAGAGTGGATAGAAGGTGGTAGAGAGTGGATAGAAGGTGGTAGAGAGTGGATGGAAGGTGGTAGAGAGTGGATAGAAGGTGGTAGAGAGTGGATGGAAGGTGGTAGAGAGTGGATGGAAGGTGGTAGAGAGTGGATAGGAAGGTGGTAGAGAGTGGATAGAAGGTGGTAGAGAGTGGATAGGAAGGTGGTAGAGAGTGGATAGAAGGTGGTAGAGAGTGGATGGAAGGTGGTAGAGAGTGGATAGAAGGTGGTAGAGAGTGGATGGAAGGTGGTAGAGAGTGGATGGAAGGTGGTAGAGAGTGGATAGAAGGTGGTAGAGAGTGGATAGAAGGTGGTAGAGAGTGGATGGAAGGTGGTAGAGAGTGGATAGAAGGTGGTAGAGAGTGGATAGAAGGTGGTAGAGAGTGGATGGAAGGTGGTAGAGAGTGGATAGAAGGTGGTAGAGAGTGGATGGAAGGTGGTAGAGAGTGGATGGAAGGTGGTAGAGAGTGGATGGAAGGTGGTAGAGAGTGGATAGAAGGTGGTAGAGAGTGGATAGGAAGGTGGTAGAGAGTGGATAGAAGGTGGTAGAGAGTGGATAGAAGGTGGTAGAGAGTGGATGGAAGGTGGTAGAGAGTGGATGGAAGGTGGTAGAGAGTGGATGGAAGGTGGTAGAGAGTGGATAGAAGGTGGTAGAGAGTGGATGGAAGGTGGTAGAGAGTGGATAGAAGGTGGTAGAGAGTGGATAGAAGGTGGTAGAGAGTGGATAGGAAGGTGGTAGAGAGTGGATAGAAGGTGGTAGAGAGTGGATAGAAGGTGGTAGAGAGTGGATAGGAAGGTGGTAGAGAGTGGATAGAAGGTGGTAGAGAGTGGATGGAAGGTGGTAGAGAGTGGATGGAAGGTGGTAGAGAGTGGATGGAAGGTGGTAGAGAGTGGATAGAAGGTGGTAGAGAGTGGATAGAAGGTGGTAGAGAGTGGATGGGAAGGTGGTAGAGAGTGGATGGAAGGTGGTAGAGAGTGGATAGAAGGTGGTAGAGAGTGGATGGAAGGTGGTAGAGAGTGGATAGAAGGTGGTAGAGAGTGGATAGAAGGTGGTAGAGAGTGGATAGAAGGTGGTAGAGAGTGGATGGAAGGTGGTAGAGAGTGGATAGAAGGTGGTAGAGAGTGGATGGAAGGTGGTAGAGAGTGGATAGAAGGTGGTAGAGAGTGGATGGAAGGTGGTAGAGAGTGGATAGAAGGTGGTAGAGAGTGGATAGAAGGTGGTAGAGAGTGGGGTTTGGAGGGGTGGGTAGGATTAGTGGCGATGGGGATATGGATGGTGTTGAGGGGGGGCAGGCAAGGGAAAAGTGGCTGGGTGATCTAAAAGGTTTGTGCTTGTTGTGATCTAAAAGGTTTGTGCTTGTTGTTGTTGTTGTTGTTGTTGTTGTGTGGGGATTCAAAAATCTAAAATCACAACAATGATGTTCATTTGTGAAGATGATCTTGCTGAACACAAATGTCTCAGTTTCATAAACCTTTGTTAACCACAGACCTGATTTCAGGCATCTAACCAAAATCCCCATGCATACAGTATGCATATACAGTATGAGTATACATATATATACAGTATGCATATACAGTATGAGTATACATATATATATATACAGTATGCATATACAGTATGAGTATACATATATATACATATACAGTATGCATATACAGTATGAGTATACATATATATACATATACAGTATACATATACAGTATGAGTATATATATATACATATACAGTATGCATATACAGTATGAGTATACATATATATACATATACAGTATGCATATACAGTATGAGTATACATATATATACATATACAGTATGCATATACAGTATGAGTATACATATATATATATATATATATACAGTATGCATATACAGTATGAGTATACATATATATATATATACAGTATGCATATACAGTATGAGGATACATATATATACATATACAGTATGCATATACAGTATGAGGATACATATATATATATATATACAGTATGCATATACAGTATGAGTATACATATATATACATATACAGTATGCATATACAGTATGAGTATACATATATATATATATACAGTATGCATATACAGTATGAGTATACATATATATACATATACAGTATGCATATACAGTATGAGTATACATATATATACATGCCATTGACTTTGAGACGAGGGGACCGGGCCATGCTACAGTCACTCTATTGCCTCCCAAAGCAGAGTTCACATGTCATATGATCATGTGATCACTGCACAGGCACAAACATGCTGACGTCCAGCCAGGAGCCTGTGGTCCCTGCAGAAAGGAGGCCCCAGCACCTGCCTGGGCCGGCCCCCCAGGACAAAGCAGGCCTGGAGACTCCTCTGGCAGGCCGCTGGGTACTTCAGCAGCCGCACGGAGCTCCAGAGAGCACAGCCGAACAAAAAGCAGGCGACGTGGGAGGCTTCTCACTCTGTGTTCCACAAAAAGCAAGAACATTTCCTGACCCCCCCCCCCCCCACTCTCCTCCCCTCCCCCCCCCGCCCCCCTTCACTTGCATCCTTCCCACTGCCTCCCTCATTTCAACAAACAGAAATATAGTAGGGACCAGGGAGACAGACGTTCAAACACAGCCGCGGTGCAAATATCCCTGTCCAGGTTTCTGGCCTTGATCAGATGATTTAAAGGCTCCACCAGAGAGTTCATGTCTCCAAAGGGCCGAAGCTGAAGGAAAAGTACAAGAGCAACACTCATGTACAAACATCAAGGAACACATCGACTGCTCTGCCATGCAGGACGCATGGTGCCTACTGCAGTACCGAGCGAGGCCAGTGGTGTGCAGTGTAGGCGGTGCACTCAGGTGCCCTGGTGCAGCAGAAACAAACAGGTATCAGTGTTGCTCAGCACCTCTGCTCATGTTGCTATTGATATTAGGCCTCATTTCTATTCTATTCTATTTCTGCAGGGAAACATCACTTTTCTATTTGATCTCAAAACAACCTAAGCTAGCTCGAATATATATATATATATATA
Source organism: Poromitra crassiceps (assembly GCF_964638095.1). Taxonomy (NCBI): domain Eukaryota; kingdom Metazoa; phylum Chordata; class Actinopteri; order Beryciformes; family Melamphaidae; genus Poromitra; species Poromitra crassiceps. The sequence continues at coordinate 1,049,188 of NC_139626.1, read as the reverse complement.
TATATATATATATATATATACATACACACACACACACATATTAATTCCTAGGCTCGCCTGCCCTGCAGCTCGCCGAGTTAGCGCCGCAGCTCACATACGCAGCTCAGCCGCCGCCTGCAGCTCGGGTGCTGCGTGGCCTCGCCTGCCCTATTGGCATGCGCACAATGTCTCCCTCTCTCTAGGCGCTTTCACACCGGCCTTGAAAGCCGCAAAATGCACGGAAAATAGGATCCGCGCCTCCGATGTGAAAGTCGTGAACGCGGGTTGGTGGCTAATTGTTGTACGCCTTTCATTCCGCCAGCCGACCTAGTCTCAGCGGCGGGTTACCGGAACGGTGCGAATGGTCAGCTCATTCATAAAAAAATTACAGGGGAAATCACCTCATGCAGCAAGAAAGTGCATGAGTGAAAGTAAAAAAAGTAGCCTATACATTCATGACTGCAGGGACGCGAGGAGGAATGCTCCATGCCTGTAAGTAGGTTAGGCTTTATGCTCAAACGATATTGACATTAGTAGGTAAAATTATCGGATATAATAATAATAGCTTCAGACCGGGGCCGATTATAGCTATGGGCAGAGGTGGGCAATGCCCACCCAGACATGAGTCTTGCCCACCCAATCACAAGTTAGGAAAATATGTTTATTTTCACCCCCAGCC